>NC_069504.1:1084249833-1084542333 GCF_027579735.1 Bombina bombina
GTAGGGGGTAATATTACTCCTACAAAGACAAGCATTTTGATTCAAGTCCTGCAAGTCGTTATCCTATTCTTTGAACAGCTGGAGATCCAAGGGAGTTTTCTACTGATACTGCGCGGCACTTACCTCATACTGATTGAGGTAAAGGAGTGTAAGTAGACACCCCTTAAGAGATCTGCTTTTTGGAAGTAGGCAGTCTCTGACACTTTTATTATTATTATGATCATTCATTCTATATTTTATTAACTTTTATATGTATTGCTTTTTACTGTGAACTGTATGAATTGTTTTTATTTTCTATTTTTCATTTATTTTTTTAAAGTAATATTTCTTTGTTTTAAGTGTACACAAGAAGTCTATTGAGTGCTCGGTTTATTGATTTACCTTTATTGTGTCCATTTACTGCACTCTGTTGAATCCTCAATAGGGAAACAGCATATTATTGCACTAATCTATCAAGTGGTTTTATTATCATATGAATTGTATTTACATGTATCCCTTTTATAAAATTCCTTCTATTTTAGTTAGAATTTAATATTTCTTTTATATTATATATTTTTAGACTCTCTGTTTATATTTTTGATTAAAATATTATTTGCGCCCTAACTTTTCTATCAGTTCTCTTTTTCAAATATTCATTCTTACCTAGGTTTGAGGGTATAGGGACTGTCTCTCCTTGGTAGATAGATTGGGGCAGCATTTAATAATAATTTTTCCACACTATTGCTACTATCTATAAACCTAAGCTGAGGTCTCTTTTTTTGCGCCAGATGCACACTTTTCTTTTTCTTTTATATATATATAGAAAGCAAAAGAATGCACTCTCAGGACTTTTCCACAAAAAAACAATTTAATGGAACGTTTTCGGGGTTCACAACCCCTTCATCAGCATGCAAAACAAGCAAAATTCAACTCATTTATAGTGTTACATATCAATTACATCATATCAACCTTAGTGTCTCTCCAAAGGAAAAGTGCGCCAATTTTTCGAGTTTGGAACGCATATTGCGTTCCACAGTGCTATCCGAAACCGGAAGTTGTATTACCTCACTTCCGGTTTACGGATTCAACAGACAAAACGTGAAATTAATGATAAAGTAGTGTACTCTACAATTTCAAACGTATTAAAGTGACATACTAATTTGGGGGACTTATTATAGCAAAAGTGTGCCACATTATAATAAGTGCCTAGAAAATTTGTGATAGATATACATTGTCAAATGTTGCTACATCCTGTCGGCATGGAAACAGTAACTATGGTAATCATATAGAATTCTGATTGCCAAAAGGTGCCATAATTTACAATAATATGCCAGCTGAATGAAACAACAATTTTCATAGTGTCAAAAGTAGCGTGCACTCAAATTATATACAATCATATTGTATATATAAAAAGAATAATAATTTAAAAATTAAATAATTAAAAAATAAAAATTGAACCATATGACAGTACAATTGATTGGAATGGCAAGTTACAAATGTAATGTTGCAAATGTGAATGCTATGACTTACAATGTATCGCCAGTATATTACAGCAGAGTGGCGTTAAACATGTATAATGCTACACTGAATTCGCAAGCAAATGAATATCAAATTAAAGCAGTATACAGAAGAATGAATATATATAAAACAATGTTATAGGGCTGTGCTATTGTTTCGTAAGGGCACAATTTTCACTTGAATTAAATTTTGGCCATTAGGGGGTTATGGCTTGCAACGGCCAAAATGTGAATATCTGTGCCAACAATCAAATGAGGGGGGTAACCTTATTTTAGAATTCTAGCCTCAAGTATAATTGCAAAAACAGGGATATGTGAGAAAAGGTAATAAAGGTAAGGATCATGGACATATATAGCTCATATAGATACTATCCACCTCTGGAACTTATCCAAGTGGATGTAACTTTTTAGTGTCCGTTTTTAAGACTGGTGGTGCATGTTAAGGCAATGGGTAATGGCTCACGGCGGACCAGGCTTCCACAGAGAAGGTGGAGACAGATGTCCCCCCTAAACCATGCCGTTAGGCGCACAACACTTGCCCCTACAACTAGGGGAAAATGAAATGTGTGCCAAAACGGAGCCACAATGTCCACCTGGCATACCCCAAGTATGTGGCACCCCAGTTGTTGATCACATAATGCTCTTAAAGTCCGGCATGGTGTTCAGGCCACCTGGTTGTATTGTGCCTAATCTGAACATCCACTGGGCCTCTCGTCTCAGGAGTTGCTTGTTCCGGTCGCCACCCCGATCCAATGGGGGTATGTGGTCGATTAGAATGTAGCGGATGGAAGATACTGAGTGTCCCTTGTTAGCGCAGTGTCGCGCTACTGGCTGTTCGGAATCGCCATTTTTAAGTGCTGTCCTTATGGCGTGGCGATGATTGGCCATACGCTCACGAAGTGTGCCAGAGGTCTTCCCTATGTAAAAACAGGAACATGGACAAAACAATAAATATATAACGTGAGTGGTGGTACACGTTATGGAGTGCCGGATAGAGAATGTTCGATTGGTGTGTGGGTGATGGAAAACTTTAGTACCCACTAGGCCATTGCACGTTGTGCAGCCCAAACAGCGATAAGAGCCCCTTATATTCCTTTTCATCCCAGTTGAATAACACTGTTTAGGGTCCGTTTTCACCAGAAGGTCTTTGAGATTAGTTCCCCTCTTAAACCCAACCATAGGTCGTAGGTTATGGGTAAATGTGAGTTTTGGGTCTGAAGACATAATTGGCCAGTGTTGTCGGAGAATTTGGCCAATATTTTTTGTCACTGGAGTAAAAGTGGTGGACATAATGAGCTTGTCACTAGCGTCCCTTTTGGGTTTGGGTATGATTAATTCTGTCTGTGTTAGCCTTGAAACAGATTCCTTTGGAGAGACACTAAGGTTGATATGATGTAATTGATATGTAACACTATAAATGAGTTGAATTTTGCTTGTTTTGCATGCTGATGAAGGGGTTGTGAACCCCCAAAACGTTCCATTAAATTGGTTTTTTGTGGAAAAGTCCTGAGAGTGCATTCTTTTGCTTTCTATTTCATGGTATATCATTGCACCCAGGCGAGTTGGCAACTGGTGGGCTGAACTGGAAATAGCTTACTATATATATATATATATATATATTGCCACCTTTCAGCACTTTCAATCAGGGCCATAGTGAGAGGAGAGAAAGTGTATAGGCAGCTTATCACCTCTTGTTGCAAGAGGATTAAAAACAGTGATGTCTCCAGGTACCATTTCCCAATTCTATAAGCCAATCGGAATGTAAGGGACGCCATCTTGGATGATGTCATTTAAAGGGAAACTTCATTCTGCAAGAGTCGTCGTAAGAAGAGGAAGCTCCGCGCCGGATGGATGAAGATAGAAGATGCTATCTGGATGAAAACTTCTGCCGGCTTGTATGAAGACTTCGGCCCATGCTTGGATGAAGACTTCTGCTGGCTTCGCTGAGGACTTCTGCCACTTGGATTAGGATGGATGTCCGCTCTTCAAAAACTGTAAGTGGATCTTCGGGGGTTAGTGTTAGGCTATTTTTAAGGGTTCATTGGGTGGGTTTTAATTTTAGCTTAGGGACTTTGGGCAGAAAAAGAGCTAAATGCCCTTTTAAGGCAATGCCCATACAAATGCCCTTTTCAGGGCAATGGGGAGCTTAGGTTTTTTAGATTAGGTTTTTATTTGGGGGGTTGGTTGTGTGAGTGGTGGGTTTTACTGTTGGGGGGTCTTTGTGTTTTTGTTTACAGGTAAAAGAGCTGATTTCTTTGGGGCAATGCCCCGCAAAAGGCTCTTTTAAGGGCCATTGGTAGTTTATTGTAGGTTAGGGGGTTTTTTTATTTGGGGGGGGGCTTTTTTATTTTGATACGTCTATTAGATTTGGTGTAATTAGTTTAAATATTTGATAATTTATTTTTTATTTTGTGTAACTTAGTATTTTTTATTTTGTGTAACTTAGTCTTTTTTATTTTGTGTAACGTAGTTGATATTTTTTAGTAATTCTTTATAGTAGATTTAAATAATTTGAGTAGGGTTAGGTTTTTAAATATGTAATATAGTTAATTTAATTGTTAGTTTAATGTAATTTTAGTATAATAGTTAGGGTAGATTAATTAGTAGTTTAATATGGTTTAATTTAATTCTAAAGGTAAGTTTTAATTTATTATAAGACAGGGATGAGGTAATATTTAATGTAAAGTTAGCGGGTTGTTTAGGGGTTAATAGCTTAATTTAGTTTATGGCGATGTGGGGGGCTGGCAGCTTAGGGGTTAATAGGTTTAGTAAGTTATAGTGATGTGGGAGGCCAGGGGTTTAGGGTTTAATATGTTTATTTAGTTGTGGAGGGGTCCGGGAGCGGCAGAATAAGGGTTAATACTTTTATTTAGTTGCGGAGGAGCTCGGGAGCAGCGGAATAGGGGTTAATACTTTTATTTAGTTGCAGAGGGGTCTGGGAGAGGAGGAATAGGGGTTAATAACATTATGTAGGTGATGACAATGCCGGGACGGCAGATTAATGGTGTTTAGACTCAGGGTTTATGTTAGGGCGTTAGGTCTAAACATAACTTTTATTCTAGCATAGAAATCAATTGGATATCTGGCAGTATCGAACATGAGCTTTCGCTGCTTTCAGACTCCCATTGATTCCTATGGCATCCGCCGCCTCCAGGGTGGCGGAATGAAAAGCAGGTACGCTGGGCCGGAATACTGGCGAGCGTACTTGTTAGAAATTTGATAACTAGCAAAAGTTGTCAGATAGTGGCGAATTTGTATTCAGAACATCTGTAATGAAGTAAGCATCGGTCTGTGTCGGATTGAGACCGGCTAATCGAATGTTACGTCACAAATTTAAACTTTTGCCGGTCTGTAGGCTTTGATAAATGAGGCAAATCAGGCTCGCCACAATTACGCTGTGGAATTCCAGCGTATTTGCAGTTGACGGCTTGATAATTATCCCTCAAAATGTAGTGTCAGGTACCTACCTTGCCTAGTCAGCAGGTGTCTGTCTCTCACTGTCAGAGTGGCATTGTTATACAGGGATTGCCTGCTTGTGCAGTGTTCTCATGAAGATGTGTTTTTAGGGCTGGCATTGATTAAAGTATACAAAGAGAGAAGCGCTCTAACAGGAGCGAACAATGGCTCAGTAGCTTGTTCTATGACGAGTTACATCATACAAGCAGCCTCTTTTAGCCCAGTTGTGCTTTTCACAGAGGAAAACTTCCCTGAAGTCTGATTCACATACTCTTTGCTGTACTCATGCACTATATCAGCGTGCATGCACTTCTCGCCTTCCTGGTGGTCGGTATCATAGAATACTTTATTTATGCACTTACACAGGTAACCGTCCACGTCATGCACCTGTTACTAGGCATGCCCCTTGGCCTTTATAAGAAGTGCTTGGTCACGTATGCCTTGCTTATTTATTTGGCCTGATACCTGCATTCCAGCATTGCTTCTACTTTAGCATGTTCGTGTCTGACCTCAGATAGTTTTGTGATCATGCAAGTCGCCTGCCCTGACCTTTGAGAAGCCTCTTGACCTTGCCCTGCTATTTCTCTGCTTGTACTTGCATCCTTGACCAGTCCATTATTGGTTTGTGACTTCTCATCTGCTCTTGTTTCTGTGGGCTCTTGAATACTCGGCCCCTGTTGTTGCCTCCATGTACTTTTGTTGCTGTCATTACCAATTAAGGAATCGCTTCACTTGACGCCGACTAGCTCCCAAGAATAGGGAGAATGAACTTGATTGTGGTTGTGCCAGTGGCATCCATGACATTTAGCTTTGATAAAATGGTAAAGCGTTTACAACTATAGACAATTTACGTACAATTTTATATTTGTTGTACATTATGCATATATTGATGTTTTCTTTCTTTTTGACTTGTGATGGTTAGATTTGTCATGCTTATTGTAATCTGACAACTATTAGCTGCAAAGTCATTCTGAGTGAAAATCTTGTAAAACAGAAAGGTGACGCCTAATAGGGTAATAACGCTATATATATAATAAAAGAGCGCATATCTTAAGATCTTGTTACATTTGTATATGTTTAAAGTCATTCTGAACTGATCTTTCTATCTTTTTTTCCTTTTTTTTTCTCCTAGTGTTTTGCACTATCCATGCAATTTACCACGTATTGGACTTTTAATAGCTTTAATAGCTAGTGTACAGTCAGCATTAAAGGGACATGAAACCCAAATTATTTATTTCATGCTTTAGATAAAACATGCAATTTTAAACAACTTTCCAATTTACTTCTACGTATTATCTAATTTGTTTAGTTATCTTGGTGTCCTTTGTTGAAAAGCATAACTAGGTAAGTTCAGGATCTACTTATTGGTGGCTGCACATATACTGTATGCCTCATGTTATTGGCTCCCCCATATGCATTGCTATTTCTTCAACAAAGGATACAGACAGAATAAAGCAAATTGGATTATAGAAGTAAACATGAAAGAAAAAAATTAGGTTTCATGTCCCTTTAAATACAACTTGTTTTGAGCATTTTTCTTTTTAAATTTAATACAAACCAAATGAAAGCAGAGCTTTTTCACATAATGGAAGATTGATTTTATTGTGCGCGCAGCTTTATTGAAATCTAAAATGATAGTCAAGTAGCATCTCCTTTTATCTATAAAAAACATTAAATGGAATGCTAAGTAATTTGCAAAGGGATGTTGATCTCGCTCACTCTGAACCGTTATTGAATTGTCTGTGTTGAATATAAAAATCAGACAGGAAAAGAAATGCATTGCAATAAGTGGATGCATTTTGTTGGTGGGATGGCAGTGGGGGGGGTGGACCGAGGGCAGCAGATTGACGTGTTGTCATGGAAACTGCTGAACCTGAATGCATGGGTGCACAGGCAGACTTGGCAGGTGTCTGTAATGGTTTGGAGGAGGGAAAAAAATTACATTTTCATGACAGTTACAGATTAGCTGAGCGGAGATGCTTTACAGAGATGATTTTTTCTTTTCTTACTGTTTTTAAAATTTTTGTCATCAACTGGACAACAATGTATTGAACCTTAGGAAATAATTTACTGTAATAAAATTTTGGAAATTACACAGACCTATATATATTGGGAATCAGATGTAAATATTAGTTATAACAATTAGATTTTAACCTAAGGTGCTAAGAATTGATGCACTAAGAAAGTGTCTATAATGATTTACAATCTAGACTTTTTGTTAGCTATTCAGCATTTTTTTTCAAATATTTTATTTACTAAGTCTAAGACCTATCTGTTGGTCCCAGTTGCTCAATATAAAATAAATCTGTGGCCTTGCCTCTGACATACATCACTTCCGAAGGTCATTCAATAAAGGAAGTTATAAAATTATTCCATTCATGGGTTAATTAGGTGATTCATTTAGATTTTTTTATATATTCACAAAGGGTTATATAAGGTAATACCCATCACTGTCAAAACATGTGGCAACTTACTGCTCTACGTACCAATACAATTTAGTTAAAATCACTAGCACTAAAATGTTATTGGAAGAATCCTGACTAAACCATTATCAGAATGTTGACAAGGCTAGTTGGCCATTATCTAAATAGTACATTGTCCAGTGAACATGCTGATAGAACAGCTTAACCTCCCTCCTGTGACAATACATTCCATTAGATAACAAAGGTTTGAATTACAATCAATTTGAATTCTCTTTGGTGCTTTGCATTGTTTCTTGTGTGTTTTCAAAGCCATACAATCCATTAGAATTATACTATCACACATTTATCACAGTGGTTTCCATATTTGCCAACTGTTGTGATTGTCCCGAGACAGTCCAGATTTTTGGCCTCATATAACGTGGTATAATATTCCTGAAGTGTGTGTTTTTTATGCAACTTTGGGAATCAGACATAAGTCTTTGTAGGACATATGAATAGATTTTGTGGTAACATCTTAGTTTCCTGAAGTTCCCAGATTAGTTTGCTGGATACAATAATTAATATGTTGTGCTTATTGTGTCCAATTAATATTATGTGTTTTAGGAAGGTGCATAGTAGGTGGGAATATATAAATATTTAGTGGGCATAGTAAATACTTTGTCAACCTGCTTACTTGATTGTTCTTCTGGAAATGTATCTGGCAACTAACACCCCTATATTCAACATCAATGTTTTTACTTGAATTTTCAAACTCTACACTTTGGACCTGGTTAAAATCTATGTCCAAGTGTTACATATTGTTGAAAATGTGACATCTTTTCAGGCTACCTGGGTATGCTCTTTAAAAAGGATACCAAAAGAAAAAAATAAATTTGATAATAGAAGTAAATTGGAAAGTTTAATTTTGACCTTCAAGTCAATTTAAGGATGGTATTACTCCCAATAATTCAAGATATGGAGGCTGTTGAATTAGTCAGATAGATCCAGGGGAAGGTATTGTAGCAAACTGGTGGTTGAGTCACATTAGGACAGAGCTGAGCATGGACTAGGATAAAGTTTCCTTGGATCTGAGTGGAGGTGGGCAGTTAGGCAGCTGGTGGGTCAAGTGGGGTGTGGCTAAGTGATTGTTTACTTTACTCTGCACCCTAAACCTGTAGACTATGAGCTTTCCGGAGCAGGGCCCTCTTCCTCCTGTACTAGATTTGTTTAGTTTTGTTATGTTTTGTATTTTATCACAAATTCTTGTCATTGTATAACCCTATCATTGTACCCAGCGCTACGGAATTTGGCGGCGCTATACAAATAAATAATAATAATATTAATAATGATTGTTTGCAAACATCTGGCTAGATTACGAGTTGTGCGTTAGCCTTAAAAAGCAGCGTTGAGAGCTGCTTTTTAATGGCCGCTGGTATTACGAGTCTTGAAGGTACAGGTGTACCGCTCACTTTTTTGGCCAGACTCGAAAATACTGCAAATCCACTTACGTCAATTGCGTATCCTCTTTTTTCAATGGAATTTTCCTAACGCCGGTATTACGAGTCTTCCAAAAAGTATGCGGTACAGCCTTTCCTGTCAAGACTGATACCTCATTTAAAAGTCAGTAGTTAAGAGTTTTATGGGCTAACGCTGTAGCATAAAACTCTTAACTAAAGTGCTAAAAAGTACACTAACACCCATAAACTACCTATTAACCCCTAAACCGAGGGCCCACCCACATCGCAAACACTAAAATAAAAATTGTAAAACCTAATCTGCCGAACTGGACATCGCCGCCACTATAAAAAATATATTAACCCCCCTAAACCGCCGCACTCCCGCATCGCAAACACTAGTTACATTTTATTAACCCCTAATCTGCCATCCCTAACCGCCGACACCTACCTACATTTATTAACCCCTAACCTGCCGCCCCCAACTTTGCCGCAACTATATTAAATGTATTAACCCCTAAATCTAAGTCTAACCTTAACACCCCCTAATTTAAATATAATTACAATAAATCTAAATAAAATTACTACAATTAAATAAATTATTCCTATTAAAAGCTAAATACTTACCTATAAAATAAACCATAAGATAGCTACAATATAACTAATAGTTACATTGTATCTATCTTAGGGTTTATTTTTATTTTACATTCAACTTTGTATTTATTTTAACTATGTACAATAGTTATTAAATAGTTATTAACTATTTAATAGCTAGCTAGTTAAAATAAAGTCAAATTTACCTGTAAAAGAAATCCTAACCTAAGTTACAATTACACCTAACACTACACTATAATTAAATTAATTACCTAAACTAAATACAATTAAATACAATTAAATACAGTTATCTAAAGTACGGAAAAAAAAAAACTTTAAATTACAGAAAATAATAAAATAATTACAACTAATTACACCTAATCTAATCCCCCTAATAAAATAAAAAAGCCCCCCAAAATAATAAAAAGCCCTACCCTATACTAAATTACAAATAGCCATTAAAAGGGCCTTTTGCGGGGCATTGCCCCAAAGTAATCAGCTCTTTTACCTGTAAAAAAAAGTACAATACCCCCCAACATTAAAACCCACCACCCACACACCCAACCCTACTCTAAAACCCACCCAATACCCCCTTAATAAAACCTAACACTAATCCCTTGAAGATCACCCTACCTTGAGAAGTCTTCACCCAACCAGGCCGAAGTCCTCAACGAAGCTGGGCGAAGTGGTTCTCCAGACGGGCAGAAGTCTTCATCCAAGCCGGGAAGCAGAGGTCTTCCAGACGGCAGAAGTCTTCATCCAGGCGGCATCTTCTATCTTCATCCATCCGGCGCAGAGCGGCTCCATCTTCAAGACATCCGACGCAGAGCATCCTCTTCAAACGAAGTCCAACTGAAGAATGAAGGTTCCTTTAAATGACGTCATCCAAGATGGCGTCCCTTAAATTCCGATTGGCTGATAGAATTCTGTCAGACAATCGGAATTAATGTAGAAAAAATGCTATTGGCTGATTCAATCAGCCAATAGGATTGAAGTTCAATCCTATTGGCTGATCCTATCAGCCAATAGGATTGAGCTGGCATTCTATTGGCTGATTGGATCAGCCAATAGAATGCAAGCTCAATCCTATTGGCTGATTGCATCAGCCAATAGGATTTTTTCTACCTTAATTCAGATTGGCTGATAGAATTCTATCAGCCAATCGGAATTCAAGGGACGCCATCTTGGATGATGTCATTTAAAGGAACCTTCATTCTTCAGTTGGACTTCGTTTGAAGAGGATGCTCCACGTCGGATGTCTTGAAGATGGAGCTGCTCCGCGCTGGATGGATGAAGATAGAAGATGCCGCCTGGATGAAGACTTCTGCCCGTCTGGAGGACCTCTACTTCCCAGCTTGGATGAAGACTTCTGCCCTTCTGGAGGACCACTTCGCCCGGCTTCGTTGAGGACTTCGGCCCAGTTGGGTGAAGACTTCTCAAGGTAGGGTGATCTTCAAGGGGTTAGTGTTAGGTTTTATTAAGGGGCTATTGGGTGGGTTTTAGAGTAGGGTTGGGTGTGTGGGTGGTGGGTTTTAATGTTGGTCGGGTATTGTACTTTTATTACAGGTAAAAGAGCTGATTACTTTGGGGCAATGCCCGGCAAAAGGCCCTTTTAAGGGCTATTTGTAATTTAGTATAGGGTAGGGCTTTTTATTATTTTGGGGGGCTTTTTTATTTTATTAGGGGGATTAGAGTAGGTGTAATTAGTTTAAAGAACTTGTAATTATTTGATTATTTTCTGTAATTTAGTGCTTGTTTTTTTCGTATTTTAGATTATTGTATTTAATTGTATTTAATTGCATTTAGTTTAGGTAATTCATTTAATTATAGTGTAGTTTTAGGTGTAATTGTAATTTAAGTTAGGTTTTATTTACAGGTAAATTTGACTTTATTTTTACTAGGTAGCCATTAAATAGTTAATAACTATTTAATAACTATTGTACCTAGTTAAAATAAATACAAAGTTGCCTGTAAAATAAAAATAAAACCTAAGATAGATACAATGTAACTATTAGTTATATTGTAGCTATCTTAGGGTTTATTTTATAGGTAAGTATTTAGTTTTAAATAGGAATAATTTAGTTAATTGTAGTTATTTTATTTAGATTTATTGTAATTATATTTAAGTTAGGGGGTGTTAGGGTTAGGGTTAGACTTAGGTTTAGGGGTTAAAGGGATAGTTCACCCAAAAACTTTCTCCCCTTTAAATTATTCTCAATGTTCCTTTTTACCTGCTAGAGTGTATTAAATTGGTTGAAAGTAGCTCCTTTACTCATATTTCAGCATTTGAAATAGCTGATTTAGCTTGTGGTTTCCCAACCTATACTGAAAGTTTTGATACTGGCGTATATGCTATTGACAAGCCTAAGTAAACACAGCCAGCAGAAGAGATTACACTCTCAGTAGGGGACATGATAGTTAAGTAATACAATGATAATTTTCCATTGTTCTCTTTATGTATTGAGCTTTGGTGTTCCAGACAAATATAAGATAAGGAAGCAAGTCTGTGTACATAAAAGTGATAACATAATGAGATCTGATATTACCTGAAGCTCAACCCATTGAAATAGGCTGTGGTTTCAAAGCACAAAACCAGCTACTTCATATACACAAATAAACCTGAAAATGCAATTTCTCAAATATTTTATACTCTGCAGTTGGTATAACAAGTCATTTAAAATACATTAATGGAAAAACATTTTTACAGTGTACTGTCCCTTTAAGAACTTTATTATAGTGGTGGCGACGTTGGGGGCGGCAGATTAGGGGTTAATAAGTGTAGGTAGGTGGCGGCCACATTGGTGGGCGGTGGATTAGGGGTTAATAAATATAATGTAGGTGTCGGCAATGTTGGGGGCAGCAGATTAGGGGTTAATAAGGATAATGTAGGTGGCGGCGGTGTCCAGAGCGGCAGATTAGGGGATTAATAATATAATGCAGGTGTCGGCAATATCGGGGGCGGTGGATTAGGGGTTAATAAGTGTAAGATTAGGAGTGTTTAGACTCGGGGTTCATGTTAGGGTGTTAGGTGTAGACATAAATGTGTTTCCCCATAGGAATCAATGGGGCTGCGTTAGGAGCTGAACGCTGTGTTTTTTCAGCCGGCTCTCCCCCATTGATTCCTATGGGGAAATTGTGCACTTTTACCTGCTCACCGCTACCGTAAGCAGCGCTGGTATTGAGGTGAGATGTGGAGCAAAATTTTGCTCTCCGCTCACTTTTTTGCGGCTGACGCCGGGTTTGTAAAAACCCATAATACCAGCATTGTCTGTAGGTGAGTGGTGAGGGAAAACTGCTCATTAGCACCGCACACCATTACTGACAAATCTCGTAATCTAGCCATTTATCTTTTAAAAGATCATGGGGAGATGGAGGAAGGAAAGCAATCTGAAAATGTGGGATTGTTGGAATCTCTGGGATTGATTGGTGAATGGTTGACAATCAGAAATAACACTGCTTTATTACCAGGCAGAGACACACCTCACAAGAATAAGAACTATTTATTTTTTCTTAGCATAGGAATGTCCCTTTTACAAAAAGAAAAATAAATAAATAAATAAATAATCGTCCCTTTTTGGATATTTATTATTTTTTGTCCAACTGTGGATATGCATTGATTGACTGATCTCCCACACAATAGACATACTTGATACATAGACATATAGTTCTGTAACATCACATACCTGGAATCGTAAGCAGGAGAATATTGTAGATTGTAGATTTACTGTATTAAAACTCACTCGGCTGTTTTGTTTTTTTCTTTTTTAGTCTGGAAAAAAAGCGTTTGCAAATCTATTTTTTTTTAAAAGTCATAATTCACCTGGTTATAAATAACACCACCCTTCATGTTGTCAGTATTAATATTTTATTCTCTCCATAGAGAGACTGCACATTTATAATCAGCTTTCCATTTCCTCCGAGCTGCGGCTTTTTTTGTTCGAGTGAAATCTTGGTGCAGTTTATTTCTCTGTTTGGAAGTGGATTTAGCACCTGTACAATTAGTGGCTCAGCATGCAAATATAATGTATGCAGATCAGAACATTTAACGAAGTGGGTGGTGAGAAGGGGAGCCAAATGCTCTCTGATTCCTTGCCAGCAAGTTGCCAAGGATTTGTCACCTCTAACCTCCTATCTTAGTATCTTTACTTCAAAACTCCTTCCATTTTCTATCTCTTTCCCTCTGTTTGTCTCGCTCACTCACTCACTTCTCTCTCCACGAATATCTATTTATAAATACTTCGAACATATTCCCTTATGTGAAGAACATTGGAATGTAAAATATTTACAGTAAATACACACTATAACACTTTACTAAATATGAACATTGCATAAATATGCTTTTACATATTTTTATGTACTTAACTGCAAAGGGCTCCAATGCACTTATATATATACATATGTACACACACACACACACACACACACACATATATATATATATATATATATATATATATATATATATATATATATATATATATATACACACACATTCGTATGCAAAAGTTTAGGCACCCCTGACATTTTCCATGGTTTTTATTTATAAATAAACGGGTGTTTGGATCAGCAATTTCATTTTGATCTATCAAATAACTGAAGGACACAGTAATATTTCAGTAGCGAAATGAGGTTTATTGTATTAACAGAAATTGTGCATCAATTTGGGCATCCCAACAGAAATCTTGCATCAATATTTAGTAGAGCCTTCTTTAGCAGAAATAACAGCCTCTTGACGCTTCCTATAGCCTGTAATGAGCGTCTGGATTCTGGATAAAGATATTTTGGATAATTTCTCCTTGCAAAACATCTCTAGTTCAGTTAGGTTTGAGGGTTGCCGAGCATGGACAGCCCGCTTCAAATCACCCCACAGATTTTAAATGATATTCAGGTCTTGGGGCTAGGATGGCCATTCCAGAACATTGTACCCTCAACTTTAACAAGATTGGAACATCCACCAAATTTTACTGTGGGTAGCAAGTGTTTGTCTTGGAACGCTGTGTTCTTTTGCTGCCATGCATAGCGCTCCTTGTTATGACCAAATAACTCAATCTTTGTTTTATCAGTCCACAGCACCTTCTTCCAAAATGAAGCTGGCTTGTCCAAATGTGCATTTGTATACCTCAAGCGACTTTGTTTGTGGCGTGTGTGCAGAGAAGGCTTCTTCCGCAGCACTCTCCCATACAGTTTCTCCTTGTGCAAAGTGCGCTGAATTGTTGAACGATGCACAGTGACACCCTCTGCAGCAAGATGATGTTGTAGGTCTTTGGAGGTGGTCTGTGGGCTGTTTTTGACCGTTTTCACCATCCTTTGCCTTTGCCTCTCCGATATTTTACTTGCCCTGCCTTAACAAGAACTATGCCTGTGGTCTTCCATTTCCTCACTATGTTCCTCACAGTGGAAACTGACAGCTTAAATCTCTGTGATAGCTTTTTGTAGCCTTCCCCTAAATCATAATGTTGAAAAATCTTTGTTTTCAGGTCATTTGAGAGTTGTTTGAGGCCCTCATGTTGCCACTCTTCAGAGGAGATTCAAAGAGAACAACAACTTGCAATTGACCACCATAAATACCCTTTCTCATGATTGGATGCACCTCTCAATGAAGTTCAAGGCTTAATGGGCTCACCAAACCAATTGTGTGTTCCAATTAATCAGTGCTAGGTAGTTACAGGTATTCAAATAAACAAAATGACAAGGGTGCCCAAATGTATGCACCTGTCTAATTTTGTTTGGATGCATATTGCACATTTTCTGTTAATCCAATAAACCTCATTTCACTACTGAAATATTACTGTGTCCTTCAGTTATTTGATTGGTCAAAATCAAATTGCTGATTTAAACACTCAATTATTTATAAATGAGAATCATGCAAATTGTCAGGGGTGCCTAAATGTTTGCATACAACTGAATATATATATATATATATATATATATATATATATATATATATATATATATATATATATATATATATATATATATATATATACATACATATACATATTTAGACATGTGTATGTATATACACTCACCGGCCACTTTATTAGATACTTAGATACACCTAGCTAGTACAGGTTGGACCCCCTTTTGCCTTCAGAACTGCCTTAATTCTTCGTGGCATAGATTCAACAAGGTGTTGTAAGCATTCCTGAGATATTTTGGTCCATGACATGATAGCATCACACAGTTTCTGCAGATTTGTTGGCTGCACATCCATGATACAAATCTCTCATTCCACCACATCCCAAAGGTAATCTATTGGATTGAGATCTGGTGACTGTGGAGGCAATTTGAGTACAGTGAACTCATTGTCATGCTCAAGAAAATAGTTTGAGATGATTTGAGCTTGGTGACATGGTGCATTATCCTGCTGGAAGTAGCCATCAGAAGATAGGTACACTGTAGTCATAAAGGGATGGACATGGTCAGCAACAATACTCAGATAGGCCATGGCATTTAAACAATGCTCACTTGGTGCTAAGGGGACCAAAGTGTGCTAAGAAAATATCTCCCAAACCATTACACCACCACCACCACCAGGCTGAACCATTGATGGATGGATCCATGCTTTCATGTTGTTTATGCCAAATTCTGACGCTACCATCTGAATGTTGCAGCAGACAATCGGCTAGATTACGAGTTGTGCGTTAGAGTAAAAAAGCAGCGTTAAGAGGTCCTAACGCTGCTTTTTTACGCCCGCTGGTATTACGAGTCTTGCAGGTTTAGGGTCACCGCACACTTTTTTGGCCTTACCGCAAAACGACTTACGTAAAGTCTTTTTTCTATGGGACTTCCATAGCGCCGGTATTACGAGTCTGTCCTGGGACACCCTACCCTGTCAAGAGTCCTAACGCATTTAAAAGTCAGTAGCTATCACATTTTTATTTAGCCAAATTGTCTTGGATTTATTTATTTTACCTTTATAACTATGTGGTATATGTTGATGTGTTTATTTATTTAACAAAGTTTTAAATGTTATACATGTATCTTCTGTATTTGTATTACAGAATACTTTGGGGAACATTTATCAAGCTCCGAACGGAGCTTGTGGGCCTGTGTTTCTGGCGAGTCTTCAGACTCGCCAGAAACACCAGTTATGAAGCAGCGGTCTAAAGACCGCTGCTCCATAACCTTGTCCGCCTGCTCTGATGAGGCGGACAGAAATAGCCGGAGGCGGACAGGAATCGATTGGGTTGATTGACACTTCCCTGTGATTGGCCGCGAGTCAGCAGGGGGCGGCATTGCACCAGCAGCTCTTGTGAGCTGCTGGTGCAATGTTAAATGCGGTGAGCACATTGCTCTCCGCATTCAGCAAGGTCTTGCGGACCTGATCCGCACTGTCGGATCAGGTCCGCAAGACCTTTAATAAATAGGCCCCTTTGTCTCAATTTATGATATTTAACAATTTCCTTAAATCATTGAATTTGTCTTTCTAAAATTAAAAATCTTAGTTGAACCCTTATAACACTGCTTATAGAAAGTGATTTCAAATGTGACCATGTTATGATCACTGTTAACCAAATGTTCTTTGACGTCTATGTTTGATATTATATCTGTATTGTTTGATAGCACTAAATCAAATAACTGCTCCTATATAAATTGTGACATGAAGTTATCCTTGAGAACATTTAAAAATCTATCTCCCCTAGTTGTATTACAAGTTTTATTGGCCCAGTTTATGTTATAGTAGTTACAATCTCCTCTAATTACAGCACTGGTATTATTAGCAGCCTTTGCATTGGTAGTTGATTTTCCTCCATGTCACTAATGTTGGGGGGCTTGTAGCATGTTTCTAGTAATACTTTTTTAGGATTTTCCCCCACTCTAAATTTCAACCCACAGGGTCTCTACATTATCACCTGTATCGTCATAAATGTTTTCCCTTAGTGTAGGTTTATGGTCAGGTTTAATATACATACAAATTCCTCCACCCCTTTATTACTTCTGTCCCTCCTAAATAAAGTTTAACCCTCTAAGTTAATTGCCCAGTCATGTGACTCATCCCACCAAGTTTTAGTTATACTGATAACATCATAGTCCTCTTCTGCAACTAAGAGCTCCAGCTCCCCCATTTTACCTGTCATGCTTCTAGCATTTGCTGTCATACATTTAATTTGAATTTGCTTTCTGCTGCTACTTGGTGCTCTTTCCTCCAAACTTTCTAATGTGACATTTCCTAAGCATACCCTTCTTTCATCCCTTACTTGAGATATTCTAGGTGTGACATATTCACTAGGGATGGGCGAATTTTTCACAACATTCGAAAAATGAAACAAATTTTAACACATTCATTCGAATCGAATTTCGAATGTTTACATAACATTCTAACATTCGATTTTCGAATATTCAGTTTTGAATTTTATGATTACATTCAAAAATATTAATTTCGAAAAATTCGAATTTATATGTTTGTAATAGTATTTCTAATGCTTTCTTTAAATGTAATATTCGAATTATGCAATATTCTATATAGAAATATTTTAAATGATATATTTGTATCTATTATGTATCAATTTATTAGATTCCCTCCCTACCACATGAACTATTGAACTTCTGAATAGTATTTGTTAAATAGAATGTTAAATTCGAAATTTCGAATGTGGACATTCGATATAATTATAAACATTCGAATTCGAAAGTGACATTCGAAAACTGTAAATAGCATTCGATTATAGAATTTTTAAGAATATTCATTCTTATCAACATTCGGATTTATAATTCGAATTTCGGTAATAACATTCGTTCTAACATTCAAATTCGGAAATGTACACATTCGCCCATCCCTAATATTCACACACTGATCTGTCTGTTCTATTATGTTTGGATTGACCCTCCCTCCTTTGCTAGTTTAAAAGATTCTCTAAGCGTGCTGCCATCCTCTCCCCCAACACATCTGCACCCATGTCATTCAGGTGCAATCCCACCTTACTGTACAAATTGTAGATCATTTGTTGGTATGACATGAACCTTAAAAAGATATGTATACTTTTGATACAATAAATATTGGACTTTTTAACTGCATCTAGGTAAAGTATGCAAATCTTTTCCTATTGGTATTTATATCTGTACAAATTGTACCCAAGTGAAAAGTCATCCCAGTGCTCTAAAAAGTCAAACCCCTCATTTTTACACCATTTTTTTATCCAGGAATTAATTGACCTTAGCTTCTACTGCTTTACAGGGTTAGCACATGCCACTGGTAATATCTCCGAAAATATTGCCTTGGAGGACCTTGCTTTAATTTCTACATATATGTGATAATCTTAATGTAAAATAAATAAATATATATATATATATATACCTACATATCTATAGTAAGTTTGTGTGTGCGTGGACAGGGTGTTAAGGTTTCATCTGTGGAGATAGAACATCAGGGTTCCTCATGCAGGGCCAGTTCAAGTATAGCATACCTCAAAATAGGAAGAGCTTTTGCTGCTGGACTTTTGAAAATGTATTTATTTATTAATTACAAGTGACCTGATATTTTTATAACAAACCCATAAAGGTACCAGCTCAATTTGAATCTTGACAAAAGTATTTAACAGGAGAATGAATCCCTCATGGTCAATTTTTTGTATTCACTGAAACTTAAAAAAGATATCAACGTTATCTTTATTTAAAGGGACATGAAAATACCTAAATGTGGCTATGTCCCAGTATAACGCATATGGCAATTTTACAATATACTGTATTACTTTTTAATGGCTCTATTTGTTTAAGATGTGCAAAGGAGAAAATGAGTTTTAGGCAAATTATTCACAAAATTAGTGAAAGAAGATGTGTCCGTACAGACCTTTCACCACCTAAACCTAACCATTATAAACCACCAAACTACCAGTCCCATGCAAATAATCCTCTTACAGCTGAAACTCAACCCACTGCAATGAACCCCTAAACCACTGGACCAACTTCCAAATTTAATAACCTCACAACAGGTGTAATTAATAAATCCCCTAACTGCCATCCCCTACTTCACTTATCCTCTTAACTTCCAGGTGGTAGAGTTACCTTACGGTGTCAGGGTTAGATGCAGTGGGGAGCCTGGCAGCTAGAGGGTGAATGTATGTGGAGGTACTTGGTTAGAAGGGTTAGGTATAGTGAGGGGTTAAAATGTGATGGAGGGATCATAGTTAGTGGCTTAGATAGAGAATAACTTGAACAGGAACATGACAACTGCATAGAATTGTTTCAGCCTTCTGCAGTCATCATCTGTGAGGAACAGGCAAATCCGTCTAGGCATACTGGGCAGGGAGTTTGCATCCGGTTTCTCTCATCACCCTTAGGGAAACATTTCCCAGAGTCATATTATGCATAAGTAAAGGAAGAGAAGAACTCAACCAGGAATGAACAATAACTCAATTGTTTGTTCCTGGGAGCTGCCTCTTTTAGCCCAATTGTGCTTTTCACAGAGAATTTCCTGAATTATATCAGTCTGATCCAACCTATAAAAAACAGTCCAGTTCCAAAATATTAAGCAATCTTCCTTAAAACGAGGGACGTGCCAACCTCAGATGTGAATATAAATATATAAATACATTGTTATGAAAAATTTGAGTCCTACGTGAAATTGGTTTTCTTTTTTTTCTTTTCTTTTTATTTGGTTTGACAATAAAGGAACAAAATTTTACAATATTTGTCTCATACAGTTTTCATACAGAAAGGGGGGACATTCGCATATCAAGACAATTATATTATCCATCACAAATCTGTAGCTTAGAGTCCTTTGTCTGCAGACTGTCTTTTATTGATGTATATATAGCCTTAGTAGTATCCAAGTATGGAATGGATGTAGTGTATCACTATTTACAATTCACTCAAACAGTGAAAAAACAAAACATAACAAAACATCAAAAACATATCAACGGTAGCAAAAACAGAATATGTAAGGCATTATTGACGAGTAGGTTACACGAATAAGAACATCATAGAGTTAGCTTTTTATTTAACTCACATCGTTTTTATCTAGGTGTGTGTAAATATGAATCCCAGTAAAATTGAATATCATGAAAGAAGTCTATGTGACCTGATTTAAAGTAATAGTATCTCTCTAGTATAATAGTATCTCTCTAGTATAATAGTATCTCTCTAGTATAATAGTATCTCTCTAGTGTAATAGTATCTCTCTAGTATAATAGTATCTCTCTAGTGTAATAGTATCTCTCTAGTATAATAGTATCTCTCAGTATAATAGTATCTCTCTAGTGTAATAGTATCTCTCTAGTATAATAGTATCTCTCTAGTATAATAGTATCTCTCAAGTATAATAGTATCTCTCTAGTGTAATAGTATCTCTCTAGTATAATAGTATCTCTCAGTATAATAGTATCTCTCTAGTGTAATAGTATCTCTCTAGTATAATAGTATCTCTCAGTATAATAGTATCTCTCTAGTATAATAGTATCTCTCTAGTATAATAGTATTTCTCTAGTAAAAGGGTTTTTTTTTACTTTATTTTTCCATGAGATCATAGAGGGTGCTTTTTTTTCAAATGCAATGCTATTAATTGTTTAGCAGCGTTTGGTAGAATCTGGCATAAAGCTAGTCTAATTTTGCATCTGAATCCTACCGGGGTAGTAAATAAGCATAGTTGAGGTTTAGAGGCCCATTTATCAAGCTCCGAATGGAGCTTGAGGGCCCGTGTTTGTGGCGAGTCTTCAGACTCGCCAGAAACAGCAGTTATGAAGCAGCGGTCTAAGGACCGCTGCTCCATAACCCTGTCCGCCTGCTCTGATGAGGCGGACAGGGATCACCACAATTCAACCCGATCGAGTATGATCAGGTTGATTGACACCCCCCTGCTGGCGGCCAATCGATTGGCCGTGAGTATGCAGGGGGCGGCGTTGCACCAGCAGCTCACAAGAGCTGCTGGTACAATGCTGAATATTGAGAGCGTATTGCTCTCCGCATTCAGCAATGTCTGTTGGACCTGATACGCACTGTCGGATCAGGTCCGACAGACATTTGATAAATAAGCCTCATTGGATGTAAGTCGCAGACAGTATTCTATTGAGTTGTTGAGTTACCTTAGACCAGAAGATTTGGATTACCTTGCATGACCACCATATGTGGAGCATATCACCTTTCTTGTCTCCGCATCTCCAACACTTGTCAGAAGCGGTTGGGAATAGATGCTTTACCCTTTGTGGTGTAAGGTGAAAATGGTTTTCTAATGAGATCTTTACACATTTGATCTACCTAAATATTTTTTCAATAGTTAAGGCCAAAATAAATGCTTCATTTACATACGGGATTTTAGATTTTTAAGGTTCTTTATATAAAATCAAGAGATAGATAATTACTAGCACCATAAAAATAACGTGATAATAGTCTCCCTAATAGCAAATAGCAGCAGTGAGGCATGAAGAAATACTGTGGTTTTGCCACTAAAATGCCTTGAGTGGCACACTCTGTACTCTCTATATTTAACAACTGCTATAAACTAATTCTTGTTAATTTATCACTGTATGAAACATTGTTTAATTTGTTATGGTATAAAATAAAAACAATATTACAAAATGTGTCACAATGGCTAAACATATGCAAAGAGGTGGTGAAGTAGTGGGTGTGGTTTGGATGGGATTAGAAGTGGTGAGTAACATTTTGTCCTGGCTAATACCTTAGGACTTGAAATTGTGAGCCCTGATATATATATATATTTATTTATTTATTTTCAACAAACTATGAGAGAAGAACAAGGACCAACAAAATTAATGGCCCAAAACAGATAGGGAATCAAGCACTCTTTTACAAGTAAAGATTGTGTAATCAATCTAACTCTAAATGTTATATATAAGAAATAAATCTCTGACCAGCACAATCACAATATGCAAGATATATTTAATAGTGAGATACCTTAAATACCAAAAATAGCAATGGCTAAATAGATAAATGCCTAGGTGTATATTATCATAACATACATATTTACACATAAACACATAAATAAACACGTATACACATATATACATATACAGTAAACCTTTTTATCAATATTACAATTATACTTTTTATTTAAAAAGTATATATGAGTGTAATAGTTTATTTTAATATGTGTTTGATGTGTTTTGTGAACATTTTTTTAACCATTGCACTTTACTCAAGACCCTCTAAATATTCTAGCGCAGTTTTGACTTTTGCTTGAGCGCAAACTATAACTTTCAACAAGTAATATCAGGGCAAGTTTGCATGCTTGCGATATCCATTGAAAGTATAGGTTGTGAAGCTGTGCGCTATTGTTAGCGAGGTACAGCGTTTCGCAACCCACCACAACCTGGCCCATACAGGGGAGGCGAACATTATAAAGGAGTAAACTTGATTTTCCTCTTTGCAAAATGTTTATGCACATGATAACTTTCCAAACTCCATTATTGTGTGCAATATTGGAATAGCCCAACTTTGAAGCTTTATGTCAACAGTTCTGATAAATGGATTTTATATTTCTTACAAAAAAAAAAATTCTCGTATGGTTATCTGAAACCATCTTTTCACTTTAACATTAATCAAAAAATACTGATTAGGATTAGTTTATTATGTATTGGCATTCAGTGAAAGATGGCCCTAGGTCAACAGTGAAGTTCATTCAACCATAAAATAATAAGTATTAGAAAAGTGACCTTGAGACTTTAAAAGTTAGTAAAACATATATTACATCACTACCATGCAGTTATAATATGCCAAGATGTTAAATGTAGTATCAGTTACAATTATTATTAACAAGTGTCTTGCTTTTAAGTGGCTGGAAACTGATAGCATCTAATGTAATAGACACCGTAATAATAATTCTGTATTTTGAAGTATGTTTAGTAATGTTTTTTATTTATTATGAAAATTATTATAATAAATAAACCTCAAGATCTCAAGATATTAATGTTTATTTTTTTAATTGTATAATGGTTTACTATTCAAATGTTTCTGCACAACAAACTAAAGTCTAAGAAAATCAATATTCAAATATTATATTCACTAGTATAGCAATATGTTTGATATATACAGAATATTATTTGATTTTGTTTTTTTAAAGTATATAAAATATTTTCAAAAATATTTGACAACAGAAATGGTACCAATATTTGTTATTTTTAACAAATGTGATTATATATTTATGTATTTATGTCAGAATTTTTTTATTCATCGGGATATAGAGGTTAATGATATGTGCCGAGTAAACTTTGTTCTAGTTACAGAAATTAGCCTAGGACAGATAACTAAATTCTTGCATGAGAATATAGAAATGTTGAAGCTATAATTTGTCCCTGGTATCTTTGTTTACATAGATAAAATAACAGACCATTAGAGACAGTCAAGGTCAGCGATTAAAAACAATTTGCTGTTCTGTTCCACTATTATCGTTTTAAGACAATTTGTTTATATAAAGTAACAAAGCATCAGAAACAGCTAGATTTATTGTTTAAATATTATTTTCTGTTTGTGTTCCAGTATTTATAAGAATACAACATTATGAGCTCTGCATGAAAATCTCTCACGTCTTGGTTCCTCATCTGGACAGGAACCTAATATGGTTTCTCTTATGGGTTTCCATCTCTGTGGTCTTTGTCAATAAAATACTTTTCTCAGTTTACTTGACTTCAACGTAAGAACCTCTGTAAAAAGTATTAAATATTACACTATTTTTATTGTTCTTTGTAAAAACTAGCAAAATAAAATGACAACAAAAAAATCTATAGCTTTTGTGTGATAATGTAAATCTACACTGAGGGATGAAGGTCAAAAAGACATAGGAAAATTATCAAAATCTGATTTAAAACCTTTAAATGAGTATAAATGGCAAAATGAATTAAATTACAGAGAGCTGGAGTAAACAGGATAGATGTTGATTTTTTTTCTGTTAGAGGCAAATAAGACATCTTCTTTTTTCTCGGATACAATTTTCTATATCCTATTTATTTTTTTATTTTTTTGTCTGTGTTTTCTCTAAATTTAATTTTCAAAAAAACGTATCTACTCCTCCCTGAGGTGCTGATGTGCATTCTAGGAAATGCAGAACCCTTACTCTCCGACATGCTGCACAGTTATTGGCTGATATCTGCAGAAGGTCATTTATAGCTAATCCTAACTGGTCACAGTACATAAGATACACAAGAATCAAGAAGCTTTTCAAGAATTACTTTAAAGGGACACAAAACTCCGACCTTTTCTTTCATGATTCAGATAAATTTAGCCATTTTAAAATAACACTCAAATTGACTTCTATCATCAAATTCTCTTCGATCTCTTTGGTATCCTGTTTTGGAAAGCATGTTAAACACATAGTTAAAGTCAGTTTCAGAGTAGCAATGCACTCCTGGGATCTAACAAAACTCATCTGATGAGCCAATGAAAAGAGGCATACATTGCTCTCCGCATTCAGTGAAGTCTGTCGGACATGATCCGCAATGTCGCATCATGTCCGACAGACCTTTCATAAATAGGCCACTTGATCTAAATAGTGCATTGCTGCTTCTGAGCCTGCCTAGGTCTGCTTTCAACAACAGATATCAAGAGAGCAAAGTAAATTTGACAGTAAAAGTAAATTGAAACTTTTTTTAATGATATGCTTTATCTGATCCATAAAAGTTTTATTTTAACTTTAATGTCTCCTCAATCATTTTGATCACTCTTTTGTATTTCTGAAATGTAACAGATATCACATTATCTGGTTTTATTTTATTCAGAATTTGAGCCACTTCACTAATTCAAACAGTGGAACTTTCAATGAATTTGAATGCTGTAGAACCGAAAGATGAAAAAGACAGAAGATGAAGAGGAGGTTTTATCAGGGCAAACTCTAATTGACTGGAATTAGGGTCAATGTTTGGAAGTCTCTGAGAGCAAAGAGGCTACAAGTTTAACTTTTCCATACATAGATATTTCCACTAATTTGTCCAATACGTCCTCTTATTATTCAGTTATGCAAACTATTTCTGGCTGTGACTCAGCCCTACTGTTAATTTATTTTAATCTCATTAAATTATAATATGATCGCCTCACTGGTCTTTCTTTAGTACTGAAAATGCTCGGCAGGATACTGTACAAACCTTTTAAGGGGCATAAATGAAAAGGACATTAAATATGTCCTACTTTTAGGTCATTTAATAGGAATAATACAATTAAATGGTTGGTATATCAAATATATTAAAATAGACCTTGCCTAGCTTGCTCTAGCCTAATTAAAGTTAAAGGGACAGTAAAGTCATAGTTAGACATTCATGATTTAGACAGAGTATATAATTTTAAACAACTTTTTAATTTATTTCTATTATTTCATTTGTTTCCTTCTCTTGTTATCCTTTGCTGAAAGGTGTATCTAGATAATCTCAGGAGCAGCAAAGAACCTAGATTCTAGCTGCTGATTGGTGGCTGCAAATATAGAGTGATTTTCATTGGCTCAACCATGTGTTCAATTAGAAACCAGTAGTGTATTGCTGCTCCTTCAACAAATGATACCAAGAGAATTAAGCAAATTTGATAATAGAAGTAAAATGCAAAGTTGTTTAAAATTGTATGTTCCACCTGAATCATGAAAGAAAAATGTTGGGTTTCATGTCCCTTTAATAAATATGCACCAATATTTTTTTTGTATCTTTTTCTGATTAAAAAAAATCATAAACAATGTGTAACAATAAGGTGGTTAGAATATCCAGTGGACAGTGAGTTAGAACACCCTGGTCTAGATTCCAATCTTTGTGAATTTGATAGAGGGAATGAGAGAGATGGAGCGATAGAGGGACAAATTATATAACTTTTTTTTTTATATAAAATAATTTCTCTTGTAAGGTGTATCCAGTCCACGGGTTCATCCATTACTTGTGGGATATTCTCTTTCCCAACAGGAAGTTGCAAGAGGACACCCACAGCAGAGCTGTCTATATAGCTCCTCCCCTAACTGCCACCCCCAATCATTCTCTTGCAACTCTCGACAAGATAGGAAGTATAAGAGATATGTGGTGACTTAGGGCTCCATGTACTAAGAGGCGGACGGACAGCTTCTTAACTCGCGAAGCTGTCCGCCCGTCTCCGCTACACACGGGCAGTGGATCTATTAATCCGCTTGCCCGTATGTATCATTACACACTCAGCGGAGTGTGTAATACCCGCCCCTTCAGTCGCGCGACCAATTACGCGACTGAAGCGGCTGTCAATCACCGAGAGCGAGCGTGCTCTCAGTGATTTTGCTTCACCACCTAAGAGGTGGCGTAGGGTGTAGGAAGCAGCGGTCTAATGACCGCTGCTTCTTACATTGCGGGAAGCAGGCTCGCATATGCGAACCTGCCCCGCAAAGGCTCCGGAGCAGCTTTTGCTGCTTCGTACATGGAGCCCTAAGTGTAGTTTTTACCTTCAATCAAGAGTTTGTTATTTTTAAACGGTACCGGCCTCGTACTGTTTTACTCCCAGGCAGAAATTAGAAGAAGAATCTGCCTGGAGGTTGATGATCTTAGCGGTTTGTAAGTAAGGTCCATTGATGTTCTCACACATAACTGAAGAGTATGGGAAAGACTTCAGTTGGGGGAACAGTTTGCAGATTACCTGCCTTGAGGTATGTTCAGTATATTAGTTTCTAGAGAGATGATAAGATCTAGAAAATGCTGACAGAGCCTTGTATAATTGAGGTAAGCCTGATGCAGTGATTTAACAACGACTGGGATCATGCTTACAAATAAGGGTAATATTCATGTTAATACTCATATTTCTTAGTGACAAAACGTTTAAATGTTATATAGAAAAAACGTTTTTTCTCTGAGGGTGATAAATCGTTTTTTGGGGCCTAGTTTCCACATGGCTAGTCAGATACTCCTAGGAGTATTTTCTTAAGGCCCTCTGACATCGAGTGCATGGTGGGAGGGGCCTATTTTCGCGCTCTAGATGCGCAGTTCTTATTCAGACTGATACATCCAGCTTCCCTAAAGGAGTCCTCTGGCATCTGAGGACCTCTATAGAGGGCTTATTTCTTCCCTAAATCTTATTTGAGGGCAGGTAGGAGCCACAGCAGAGCTTTGGCAAGGTGTTTAACTGTTTATTAATGTTTTTTAACGTTTTTCAAATCCGGTTTGGGGCCTAAACGGTTAATCATCCATTTGCAAGTGGGTACAATGCTGCTTTAGTCCCTTACATTTAGTCCCAACATTTTGAAGAGTTTACTACTTTTTAACACTGTTTTGCAGTTTATGTGATATTTTTTTTCTCTTAAAGGCACAGTACCGTTTTTGTTTAATTGCTGTTTCACATTTATTAAAGTGTTTTCCAAGCTTGCTGGTATCATTACTAGTCTGTTAAACATGTCTGACATAAAGGAAACTCCTTGTTCAATATGTTTAGAAGCCATTGTGGAACCCCCTCTTAGAATGTGTACCAAATGTACTGAAATTTCTATAAATTATAAAGACCATATTATGGCATTTAAAGATTTATCACCAGAGGTTTCTCAGACTGACAAAAGGGAGGTTATGCCATCTAGCTCTCCCCACGTGTCAGAACCTATAACTCCCGCTCAAGTGACACCAAGTACATCTAGCGCGTCCAATGCGTTTACCTTACAAGACATGGCGGCAGTTATGACTAATACCCTCACAGAGTTATTGTCCAAACTGCCAGGGTTACAAGGAAAGCGAGACAGCTCTGGGGCTAGAACAAATACAGAGCTTTCTGACGCTTTAGTAGCTATGTCCGATATACCCTCACAATGCTCCGAAGCTGCGGCAAGGGAGTTGCTATCTGAGGGTGAGATTTCAGATTCAGGGAAGACGTTACTTCAGTCCTATTCTGAAATGACAGCCTTTAAATTTAAGCTTGAACACCTCCACTTATTGCTCAGGGAGGTTTTAGCGACTCTGGATGACTGTGACCCCATTGTAGTTCCAGAGAAATTATGTAAAATGGACAAATACTTTGCAGTGCCTGTTTACACTGATGTCTTCCAGTCCCTAAGAGGTTCTCGGAAATTATTATTAAGGAATGGGATAGACCAGGTGTTCCATTCTCTCCCCCTCCTGCTTTTAAAAAGATGTTTCCCATGGATGTCGCTATACGGGACTTGTGGCAGTCAGTCCCTAAGGTGGAGGGTGCTGTTTCTACCCTAGCTAAGCGTACAACTATCCCCATCGAGGACAGTTGTGCTTTCTTAGATCCTATGGATAAAAAATTGGAGGGTCTCCTTAAGAAAATTTTTATCCATCAAGGTTTTATTCTCCAGCCTCTTGCATGCATTGCCCCAGTTATTGCTGCAGCGGCTTTTTGGTTCGAGTCTCTTGAAGAGGCTCTACAGGTGGAGACCCCGTTAGATGATATTTTAGACAGGATTAAAGCTCTCAAGTTAGCTAATTCCTTTATTTCTGATGCCGTTTTTCATCTAACCAAACTAACGGCTAAGAATTCAGGTTTTGCCATTCTGGCGCGTAGGGTGCTATGGCTTAAGTCCTGGTCAGCAGACGTTACTTCAAAGTCTAAGCTTCTTAACATCCCCTTCAAAGGACAGACACTATTCAGGCCGGGCCTGAAGGAGATCATTTCTGATATTACTGGAGGAAAAGGTCACGCCCTTCCTCAGGATAGGTCCAATAAATTAAGGACCAAACAGAATAATTTTCATTCATTTCGAAACTTCAAGAGTGGCGCAGCTTCAGCTTCCTCTAATGCAAAACAAGAGGGAAATTTTGCCCAGTCCAAACCAGTTTGGAGACCGAACCAGGCTTGGAACAAGGGGAAGCAGGCCAAAAAACCTGCTGCCGCCTCTAAGACAGCATGAAGGTGTAGCCCCTGATCCGGGACCGGATCTAGTAGGGGGCAGACTTTCACTCTTTGCCCAGGCTTGGGCAGGATACCTGGGCATTAGAGATTGTTTCCCAGGGATATCTTCTGGACTTCAAAGCTTCATCTCCAAAGGGGAGATTTCATATCTCACAATTATCTGTAAACCAGATAAAGAGAGAGGCATTCTTATGTTGTGTTCAAGACCTACTGGTTATGGGAGTGATCCACCCAGTTCCAAGGAAGGAACAGGGGCAGGGCTTCTATTCAAATCTGTTTATAGTTCCCAAAAAAAGAGGGAACTTTCAGACCAATCTTGGATCTCAAGATCCTAAACAAATTTCTCAGGGTCCCATCCTTCAAGATGGAGACTATCTAAACCATCCTCCCTATGATCCAGGAGGGTCAATATATGACTACCGTGTACTTAAAGGATGCTTATCTCCACATTCAAGCTTTTTCATAAGTAAGAGGGGATCCCAGGTAGACTCAGTGATGTGCAGTAAGGTCAGAGGCAGGTGAGGCACTGGCTAGGATATGCCTTCATTCTTTAGATATCCTTTGTTGAAGAAATAGCAATGTACATGGGTGAGCCAATCACATGAGGTATCTATTGTGCAGCCACCAATCAGCAGCTACTGAGCATATTTAGATATGATTTTCAACAAAGGATATCAAGAGAATGAAGGAAATTAGATATTAGATGTAAATTGGACAGAGGGGGTGGGAGAGACAGGGAGAGAGAGATAGACAGAGAGACAGAGGGGGAGAGAGAGAGACAAAGAGACAGAGGGGAGAGAGACAAAGAGAGACAGAGGGTAGAGAGACAGAGAAAAAAACCATGGGGGAGAATGAGACACGTAAGGAGAGAGACAGAGGGGGTGGGAGAGACAGGGAGAGAGAGATGGATAGAGATAGAGAGATGGATAGAGAGAGAAAGACAGAAAAAAAGAGAGTGAGAGAAAGAGAGAGAGAGAGAAGAGAGACACAGAGGGGGAGAGAGAAAGAGAGACACAGAGGGGAGAGAGAGACAGACAGAGGGGAGGGAGAGAGACAGAGGGGAGAGAGATAGACAGAGGGGAGAGAGATAGACAGAGGGGAAAAAGAGAGACAGAGGGGAGAGAGAGAGAGAGAGAGAGAGAGAGAGAGAGAGAGGGTAGAGAGAGAGAGAGACAGAGGGGAGAGAGAGAGAGACAGAGGGGAGAGAGAGAGAGAGAGAGAGAGAGAGAGAGACAGAGGGGGAGAGAGAGAGACAGAGGGGGGGAGAGAGAGAGACAGAGGGGAGAGAGACAGAGGGGAGAGAGACAGAGGGGAGAGAGACAGAGGGGAGAGAGAGACAGAGGGGGGAGAGAGAGAGACAGAGGGGAGAGAGAGAGAGACAGAGGGGAGAGCGAGAGAGACAGAGGGGAGAGAGAGAGAGAGAGAGAGAGAGAGAGAGAGAGAGAGAGAGAGAGAGAGAGAGAGAGAGAGAGAGAGAGAGAGAGAGAGAGAGAGAGAGGAGAGAGAGAGAGAGAGACAGAGGGGAGAGAGAGAGAGACAGAGGGCAGAGAGAGAGAGACAGAGGGGAGAGAGAGAGAGACAGAGGGGAGAGAGAGAGACACAGAGGGGAGAGAGAGACAGAGAGGAGAGAGAGAGACAGAGGGGGGAGAGAGAGAGAGGGGAGAGAGAGACAGAGGGGGGAGCGAGAGAGAGGGGAGAGAGAGAGACAGAGGGGAGAGAGAGAGAGACAGAGGGGGGAGAGAGAGAGAGGGGAGAGAGAGTGACAGAGGGGGGAGTGAGAGAGACAGAGTGGAGAGAGAGAGACAGAGGGGAGAGAGAGACAGAGGGGGGAGAGAGAGACAGACAGAGGAGAGAGAGAGAGACAGAGGGGAGAGAGAGAGACAGAGGGGAGAGAGAGACAGATGAGAGAGAGAGACAGAGGGGAGAGAGAGACAGAGGGGAGAGAGAGACAGACAGGGGAGAGAGAGAGAGACAGACAGAGGGGAGAGAGACATACAGAGGGGAAAGAGGGGAGATAGAGAGAGACAGAGAGGAGAGAGGGGAGAGAGACAGAGGGGAGAGAGACAGGGGAGGGGGGAGAGAGACAGGGGAGGGGGGAGAGACAGGGGAGAGGGGAGAGAGACAGGGGAGGATGGAGAGAGACAGGGGAGGGGGGAGAGACACAGGGGAGGGGGGAGAGACACAGGGAAGGGGGGGAGAGACACGGGGGGGAGACACAGGGGAGGGGGGGAGAGACACAGGGAAGGGGGGAGAGACACAGGGGAGGGGAGGAGAGAGACACAGCGGAGGTGGGGAGAGAGACACAGGGGAGAGGGGGAGACAGACACAGGGGAGGGGGGAGACACAGGGGAGGGGGGAGAGACACAGGGGAGGGGGGGAGAGACACAGGGGGGGATAGACACAGGGGAGGGGGGAGAGACACAGGGGAGGGGGGAGAGACACATGGGAGGGGGGAGAGACACAGGGGAGGGGGAGAGAGACACAGGGGACTGTTGCATAAATGTCAATACATTCCCAAGCACGATATGAATATCTTTAGTCTGAATTAGTAGCTACAATAAGTGAATATAGGAAAGAGACTAACACAACAACAACCGGCCAGGGGCAGGGCAGCAGGGCCAGTAGTACCGTAATAAATATAAATACATTAATACAGGTTAACAGTTAGTCTCAGAGTGAGTCAGTCTCAGTATAAATTATGTTATGTCACTGTGCGTCACGACACTCTCAGTCTCTGACCGACCGTCATCATCAGAGTCTAGTGAAGTCCACCAGGCACCACCATATACATAAAAATAGCGCGCCCGCATACCCTGGTGCTGTTACAGCTTAGTAATAGGCATGTGTTACGGTACCAACTGTATACCAAGGGTTAATACCAGATGAACAATGTCCTGCATACAGAATCAGCACTTCACAACCTTGATCAGTTTCCCTGCAAACATGAGACCAAGCTCCACATTTCAGGTTTAAAACAGGATAATAATTTTATTTGAAGGCAGCACACAGATTTATACAGGTTTTTGACCCCCCCACAGATGGGGGTTGAAAGAATGTTGTACATTAGATAAAAGGGAGAAGCGCCCTTGACATGATACAATAGGATTATATTACTTAAACACTTCAACCACAGGACACTCTTGACTCTCCTTATCACTTAGGCGTTTCTCTCTGGAGGTGATCAAACAATAGAATGCTAAGCATTAATTAGATTGTAGCTGGAGCCAGCCACTTGTGGTTAGAAAATAAAGTTAACACTTTCAGTCCTGACCGAAGGGTCTGTCACAGCATGCATGCTCATACAAATTCAGGAACTAGCGATAAAAGCTGGTGGAGATCACAGTGACAGGTAATTACGTAAGCTTGCTAAATGCAATATGGTAGGCACTCGCTTCTGTGTATATACTCAACATAGTTACACAAGCTCCTCAGAGGCTGAACACAGCATGATGACACACGTCCCGGTGACATATATATGGGAAATAGGAGAAGTCACAACAAAACTGAAACTGAAACAATTACTTGGCCTGTACAAAAATAAGGCAGACAATAATGTAACAATGGAGTTAGATATACAATCATAATGTGACAGAGGCAAAGACGACTCGCACCACTTTGGCAATACGGTAGACATATACAGAATGGATCTGATACTGAGAAACTGCAAAAGACACATATGTGACAATAGTGTGAAGTGTCACTCACCACCTACCTTGTTATTAGAGTAGATAGACAGTAGACACTCTGACAGTTAACACGACACGGGGGTCACCGGCTCACACTAGGATACACTGACTAACTTGCAGCAGAAGACACCTCCTGAATGATCCTCCTTATGACTGTTGATGCCGACGAACAACACTCACTGACGGCCGTGACACAACACCTGACCAGTGCGCTGTGCCTGCCATCCGATTCGATCTGCCGCCTCAATTTCCTGCCCAGCAACTCAGCAACTCAGCCAGCCCACAGACTGAGACACTCAGTCACTCAGACATACAGGGACTCTGATTGGCTGAGGGGCGGGCAGGCAGGGCTGAGGGCTCCCGGAGGCTTGAAGATACAAGCCTCCGGTGGGAGCAGTATGGGCCGCAAGAGAGACTGCTGCATTGGCTCTTATTCTACACTGGGTGGCAGTCTCTTGCGGCACATACAATACAGTATTACAATTACATTCATATTGCGCAATGGAAGTATAGCTAGCCTCTACTTCCTTGCGCAATAAGAATGTAATTGTAATTGTAATTACTTAACGTTTTTTTAAACAATAAATAAAATAAATTTCAATAAAATAATGAATTTGTTGGAGGGGTGGGGGGGTCACCTTTTATGATGGGGAAAAAAAAAAGATTATTTTTTTATTATTATTTTAATAAAAAAGGCTGTAATACCCACATTGGCCAGGGGAGGTACTGGTAATAAGAACTGTTACACTTCCTGCCATCTAGAGTTTGTTTTAGTCATAGGCAAAAAGTTAAGCCACAACACCAAATCTTAAAAACAAGAGACTTTATTAGTTCCTTAAAATCTTAACTTTTTGCCTTTGATTCATATGCAGCTTGGTCTTACACACAGGTATGTTCTCTCCCTGAAGATCTGAGCAGCAAACTTACCTGAGTGTGTTTTAGTTATACTCCAACCCATAAGATGAGACAAATGTGATAAAGTTATACACTGGAATATGAGAGACCTCCTCTATTAACTGGCTTCTGAATTGTTAGTTTAGAGGTTCATGGTCTTTTGCCTTTCCAGACATAAGCTGAAATCCAGCTCTGGAATGTATTCAAAATAGGTCTAGGTACAGTAAGAGGTATGCATTGAAACAAGTAGGTGAGCTTAGGTAAAAGGGCCATTTTGACAGCAGCAATACGTCCTGTCCATAAAAATTCCCATTTTCAAGAAGTTTTTTTAAATTCAGGCAAGCCGTCTAGATAATTTTTTGTAAGCACCTTCTAAAGATCAGGGCTAAGGTTTACCTCTAGGTATTTAATAGTATGAGGTGACCATTGAAAGGTATTTTGCAAAGACAATAGTTCAGCCTCTAGAATGTTAAGATAGAGAACCTTCGTTTTCATAACGTTAAGTTTGTAAAAACTACAATTACTAAATCGTGTAATTAGATTGAAAACTGCTGACATAGCAAATTATCTAACTTTTGTCACAGCAGACCTGAAAAACCACCCTGGCACTAGCAGGGGCCGCCCCAAGGGAATTCTCTAAAAAATAAGTGTTGCCCTTGTGAGTTGCGAAGTTACTCCTGTATAACGTAAAATAGCTTGATGAAAAGGAAACTTTGCTAGGGAGAGTGATGTTAACAGGGAAGTGCTCTTTAAAAATTTAAGTCTGCAGCCGATACAAATCACATTACCATGTATTCAATAAATAGTAACTTATAATTGCCTCTATTTTTATATGTATGTGTTTTTGCTATTAGGGTATTACATGTTCAGGCACAATTATACAACCTTTCTATTTGCAAGATAAAACTGAGAGATATGCAGGGGGAAATGTTACAAAAATATGCCTGACCTCAAAGAAAACTTTCAGCAAGCCGATCAAGCCCCCTGTTCAACTGACTACCAAAGAGAGGGACACTCATTTACAATACACTTTGCATACCATAATACGAATTTCACAGCATTTCTTTGCTGGTGCAATGTAGTTTTATTATGATATCTACTGTATAAATTAACTAGTCTTTTCCTGCATAATTTAAATACAATTTTTATTTTTCCTTAACATACCATTTTTTTTTCATTTAAATGCATTTTAACAATATCATTTTTTACAGCATTTAATTTTAATACTTAATTTATTCATTTTAAACGATTTTTAAATTACAATTTTTTTATAAACCCCATTTGTAATGTATGTATCTTATTTACATACTAAAATGCAGGGAACACCCCTTTGGAAGACACACAGGGGCGATTATCTAAACTTTGCCAGAGCAGACATGGTTTTTCACTCTGACCCTCGCAGGGGCTGCCGTGGATGAATTATCTTAAAACACGGGCAGTCCATGCAAGTGGCGAAGTTAGCAGTGACCAGGGGGCTCACTTTAAAAATTAAATCCTGCAGCCAATGTAATTCACATTATACTGCTTTGTGCATATAGCATCTCACAATCGCCAATATTTTCGTATGAATGTTTTTTTCTATTAGTGTATCAAGTATTTTGAGTATTTTTTCCCAACTTCGCCACCTTTTCATTTGCGAGAAAAAAAAGTGAGAACTGAAGGTCAGAAATATTTTGAGAATTATGCTGGTATTTGAGACCCAATTTCATACACGCCCATGTTCAGCACAACAATTACACTTTGTATATTGTACTTATAAGTAAGATTCTCAATATTTTTTTTTGCACATCCAGTGTACTTAAATTACGATTCACCCTGTGAATATTTTTTACGATTTATTCTTGTATAATTTACCTACACATTTTACGTTTTTGATAAAATACAATATTTAGTGAACAATTTTGTTATGATTTTTTATGCACCTTAACAATACACTTTTTTCCTATGTATTTTTATGTGAATGGTTTAATTATTTCTTTTGTTTGATTTTTAAATTTTGATTTTAATTTTGCACTTTTTAAATTTATGCATATCCTTCCTATATGAAAATGCAGCATACGCCCCTTACTTTCAGGGTAAAAAGAAGCTTTATAGAATTCTCCCAGGGAAATAGAAGTACTATTGAGTATTCTTAAATAATCTCGCTAGCCCAGAGACCTTTTGATAATTGGCACCACAGTTTTCAAAGTAAAAACTGCCGATATATAATTTCAACAGGGGCTTCATTGTACTGGAGATATTTCTTATATAATCTAACAAGCCCAGAGACCTTCATACCTAGGGAGAGAGAGAGAGAGAATGTTAATATGAAAATGATACGCTCTTTTACCTGTCTGAGGCTACAGTCCTGGCCCTGGCTATGCCCTTCTCTCTTTTTCACTCTTTGCCACTCTGACAAAGCACCTCTGAGAGATTGTGCCACTCTCAGCTCCCTACATTACAGCAACCAGAATCCATCTTGTAATTTATTTACTTCATTTTTCTTGTGGTTTTTTTTTTAAAGAGTGATCTTTCTAGTAGACGTGTAGGGAAGAAAAAAAAATCAGGTGAAAATTTCCTTCTGAATAATAAGAATAATTTGTTTCCATGAATATTTGGTGGTTGCACTATTCGCTATTTCTTTAATTTAAAACTAAACAAAAATCAAATTCAAGTTAAATATTTACATTCATTTTCATAAAATGTTTCAAAACTAAAGGGTGAAAAGTTCACCTGTAGCTACAATACTTACATTAGTGCGCACTGGAGTTCACCTGTAGCTACAATACTTACATTAGTGTGCGCTGGAGTTCACCTGTAGCTACAATATTTACATTAGTGCGCGCTGGAGATCACCTGTAGTTATAATACTTACATTAGTGCGCGCTGGAGTTCACCTGTAGCTACAATACATACATTAGTGTGCGCTGGAGTTCACCTGTAGCTACAATACTTACATTAGTGTGCGCTGGAGTTCACTTGTAGCTACAATACTTACATTAGTGCGCGCTGGAGTTCACCTGTAGCTACAATACTTACATAAGTGCACGCTGGAGTTCACATGTAGCTACAATACTTACATTAGTGCGCACTGGAGTTCACCTGTAGCTACAATACTTACATTAGTGCACGCTGGAGTTTACATGTAGGTACAATATTTACATTAGTGCGCACTGGAGTTCACCTGTAGTTACAATACTTACATTAGTGAGCGCTGGAGTTCACATGTAGCTACAATACTTACATTAGTGCGCACTGGAGTTCACCTGTAGCTACAATACTTACATTAGTGCGCACTGGAGTTCACCTGTAGTTACAATACTTACATTAGTGCGCGCTGGAGTTAACATGCAGGTTCAATACTTACATTAGTGCGCACTGGAGTTCACCTGTAGCTACAATACTTACATTAGTGCACGCTGGAGTTCACCTGTAGCTACAATACTTACATTAGTGCGCGCTGGAGTTCACCTGTAACTACAATACTTACATTAGTGTGCGCTGGAGTTCACCTGTAGCTACAATACTTACATTAGTGCGCGCTGGAGTTCACATGTAGCTACAATACTTACATTAGTGCGCGCTGGAGTTCACCTGTAGCTACAATACTTACATTAGTGCGCGCTGGAGTTCACATGTAGGTACAATATTTTCATTAGTGCGCGCTGGAGTTCACCTGTAGTTACAATACTTATATTAGTGCGCGCTGGAGTTCACATGTATCTACAATACTTACATTAGTGCGCGCTGGAGTTCACCTGTAGCTACAATACTTACATTAGTGCACGCTGGAGTTCACATGTAGCTACAATACTTACATTAGTGCGCACTGGAGTTCACCTGTAGCTACAATACTTACATTAGTGCGTGCTGGAGTTCACCTGTAGCTACAATACTTACATTAGTGTGCGCTGGAGTTTACCTTTAGCTACAATACTTACATTAGTGCGTGCTGGAGTTTACCTGTAGCTACAATACTTACATTTGTGTGCGCTGGAGTTCACCTTTAGCTACAATACTTACATTAGTGCACGCTGGAGTTAACCTGTAGCTACAATACTTACATTAGTGTGCGCTGGAGTTCACCTGTAGCTACAATATTTACATTAGTGCGCGCTGGAGTTCACCTGTAGCTACAATACTTACATTAGTGCGCTCTGGAGTTCACCTGTAGCTACAATACTTACATTAGTGCGCGCTGGAGTTCACCTGTAGTTATAATACTTACATTAGTGCGCACTGGAGTTCACCTGTAGCTACAATACATACATTAGTGTGCGCTGGAGTTCACCTGTAGCTACAAACCTTACATTAGTGGGCGCTGGAGTTCACTTGTAGCTACAATACTTACATTAGTGCACGCTGGAGTTCACCTGTAGCTACAATACTTACATTAGTGCACGCTGGAGTTCACATGTAGCTACAATACTTACATTAGTGCGCACTGGAGTTCACCTGTAGCTACAATACTTACATTAGTGCGCGCTGGAGTTCACATGTAGGTACAATATTTACATTAGTGCGCACTGGAGTTCACCTGTAGTTACAATACTTACATTAGCGCGCGCTGGAGTTCACATGTAGCTACAATACTTACATTAGTGCGCACGTGAGTTCACCTGTAGCTACCCTCATACCTAGGGAGAGAGAGAGAGAATGTTAATATGAAAATGATATGCTCTTTTACCTGTCTGTGACTACAGTCCTGGCCCTGGCTATGCCCTTCTCTCTTTTTCACTCTTTGCCACTCTGACAAAGCACCTCTGAGAGATTGTGCCACTCTCAGCTCCCTACATTACAGCAACCAGAATCCATCTTGTAATTTATTTACTTCATTTTTCTTGTGTTTTTTTTTTTTTAAAGAGTGATCTTTCTAGTAGACGTGCAGGGAAGAAAAAAAAATCAGATGAAAATTTCCTTCTGAATAATAAGAATAATTTGTTTCCATGAATATTTGGTGGTTGCACTATTCGTTATTTCTTTAGTTTAAAACTAAACAAAAATCAAATTCAAGTTAAATATTTACATTCATTTTCATAAAATGTTTCAAAACTAAAGGGTGAAAAGTTCACCTGTAGCTACAATACTTACATTAGTGCGCACTGGAGTTCACCTGTAGCTACAATACTTACATTAGTGCGCACTGGAGTTCACCTGTAGCTACAATACTTACATTAGTGCACGCTGGAGTTCACCTGTAGCTACAATACTTACATTAGTGCACGCTGAAGTTAACCTGTAGTTACAATCCTTACATTAGTGCGCACTGGAGTTCACCTGTAGCTACAATCCTTACATTAGTGCGCGCTGGAGTTCACCTGTAGCTACAATACTTACATTAGTGCGTGCTGGAGTTCACCTGTAGCTACAATACTTACATTAGTGCGCGCTGGAGTTCACCTGTAGCTACATTACTTACATTAGTGTGCGCTGGAGTTCACCTGTAGCTACAATATTTACATTAGTGCGCGCTGGAGATCACCTGTAGTTATAATACTTACATTAGTGCGCGCTGGAGTTCACCTGTAGCTACAATACATACATTAGTGTGCGCTGGAGTTCACCTGTAGCTACAATACTTACATTAGTGTGCGCTGGAGTTCACTTGTAGCTACAATACTTACATTAGTGCGCGCTGGAGTTCACCTGTAGCTACAATACTTACATAAGTGCACGCTGGAGTTCACATGTAGCTACAATACTTACATTAGTGCGCACTGGAGTTCACCTGTAGCTACAATACTTACATTAGTGCACGCTGGAGTTTACATGTAGGTACAATATTTACATTAGTGCGCACTGGAGTTCACCTGTAGTTACAATACTTACATTAGTGAGCGCTGGAGTTCACATGTAGCTACAATACTTACATTAGTGCGCACTGGAGTTCACCTGTAGCTACAATACTTACATTAGTGCGCACTGGAGTTCACCTGTAGTTACAATACTTACATTAGTGCGCGCTGGAGTTAACATGCAGGTTCAATACTTACATTAGTGCGCACTGGAGTTCACCTGTAGCTACAATACTTACATTAGTGCACGCTGGAGTTCACCTGTAGCTACAATACTTACATTAGTGCACGCTGGAGTTCACCTGTAGCTACAATACTTACATTAGTGCGCGCTGGAGTTCACCTGTAACTACAATACTTACATTAGTGTGCGCTGGAGTTCACCTGTAGCTACAATACTTACATTAGTGCGCGCTGGAGTTCACATGTAGCTACAATACTTACATTAGTGCACGCTGGAGTTCACCTGTAGCTACAATACTTACATTAGTGCGCGCTGGAGTTCACATGTAGGTACAATATTTACATTAGTGCGCGCTGGAGTTCACCTGTAGTTACAATACTTATATTAGTGCGCGCTGGAGTTCACATGTATCTACAATACTTACATTAGTGCGCGCTGGAGTTCACCTGTAGCTACAATACTTACATTAGTGCACGCTGGAGTTCACATGTAGCTACAATACTTACATTAGTGCGCACTGGAGTTCACCTGTAGCTACAATACTTACATTAGTGCGCGCTGGAGTTCACATGTAGGTACAATATTTACTTTAGTGCGCACTGGAGTTCACCTGTAGTTACACTACTTACATTAGTGCGCGCTGGAGTTCACATGTAGCTACAATACTTACATTAGTGCGCACGTGAGTTCACCTGTAGCTACAATACTTACATTAGTGCGCACTGGAGTTCACTTGTAGTTACAATACTTACATTAGTGCGCGCTGGAGTTCACATGCAGGTTCAATACTTACATTAGTGTGCGCTGGAGTTCACCTGTAGCTACAATACTTACATTAGTGCGCGCTGGAGTTCACCTGTAGCTACAATACTTACATTAGTGCGCGCTGGAGTTCACCTGTTGCTACAATACTTACATTAGTGCGTGCTGGAGTTCACCTGTAGCTACAATACTTACATTAGTGTGCGCTGGAGTTCACCTTTAGCTACAATACTTACATTAGTGCGTGCTGGAGTTCACCTGTAGCTACAATACTTACATTTGTGTGCGCTGGAGTTCACCTTTAGCTACAATACTTACATTAGTGCGCGCTGGAGTTCACCTGTAGCTAAAATACTTACATTAGTGTGCGCTGGAGTTCACCTGTAGCTACAATATTTACATTAGTGCGCGCTGGAGTTCACCAGTAGCTACAATACTTACATTAGTGCGCTCTGGAGTTCACCTGTAGCTACAATACTTACATTAGTGTGCGCTGGAGTTCACCTGTAGCTACAATACTTACATTAGTGCGCACTGGAGTTCACCTGTAGCTACAATACTTACATTAGTGCGCGCTGGAGTTCACATGTAGGTACAAAATTTACATTAGTGCGCACTGGAGTTCACCTGTAGTTACAATACTTACATTAGTGCGCACTGGAGTTCACATGTAGCTACAATACTTACATTAGTGCGCACTGGAGTTCACCTGTAGCTACAATTCTAACATTAGTGCGCACTGGAGTTCACCTGTAGTTACAATACTTACATTAGTGCGCGCTGGAGTTCACATGCAGGTTCAATACTTACATTAGTGCGCACTGGAGTTCACCTGTAGCTACAATACTTACATTAGTGCACGCTGGAGTTCACCTGTAGCTACAATACTTACATTAGTGCGCGCTGGAGTTCACCTGTAGCTACAATACTTACATTAGTGTGCGCTGGAGTTCACCTGTAGCTACAATACTTACATTAGTGCGCGCTGGAGTTCACATGTAGCTACAATACTTACATTAGTGCGCACGTGAGTTCACCTGTAGCTACAATACTTACATTAGTGCGCACTGGAGTTCACCTGTAGTTACAATACTTACATTAGTGCGCGCTGGAGTTCACATGTAGCTACAATACTTACATTAGTGCGCACGTGAGTTCACCTGTAGCTACAATACTTACATTAGTGTGCGCTGTAGTTCACCTGTAGTTACAATACTTACATTAGTGAGCGCTGGAGTTCACATGTAGCTACAATACTTACATTAGTGCGCACGTGAGTTCACCTGTAGCTACAATACTTACATTAGTGTGCGCTGTAGTTCACCTGTAGTTACAATACTTACATTAGTGCGCGCTGGAGTTCACATGTAGCTACAATACTTACATTAGTGCGCACGTGAGTTCACCTGTAGCTACAATACTTACATTAGTGCGCACTGGAGTTCACTTGTAGTTACAATACTTACATTAGTGCGCACTGGAGTTCACATGCAGGTTCAATACTTACATTAGTGCGCACTGGAGTTCACCTGTAGCTACAATACTTACATTAGTGCGCGCTGGAGTTCACCTGTAGCTACAATACTTACATTAGTGCGTGCTGGAGTTCACCTGTAGCTACAATACTTACATTAGTGTGCGCTGGAGTTTACCTTTAGCTACAATACTTACATTAGTGTGTGCTGGAGTTTACCTGTAGCTACAATACTTACATTTGTGTGCGCTGGAGTTCACCTTTAGCTACAATACTTACATTAGTGCACGCTGGAGTTAACCTGTAGCTACAATACTTACATTAGTGTGCGCTGGAGTTCACCTGTAGCTACAATATTTACATTAGTGCGCGCTGGAGTTCACCTGTAGCTACAATACTTACATTAGTGCGCTCTGGAGTTCACCTGTAGCTACAATACTTACATTAGTGCGCGCTGGAGTTCACCTGTAGTTATAATACTTACATTAGTGCGCACTGGAGTTCACCTGTAGCAACAATACATACATTAGTGTGCGCTGGAGTTCACCTGTAGCTACAAACCTTACATTAGTGGGCGCTGGAGTTCACTTGTAGCTACAATACTTACATTAGTGCGCGCTGGAGTTCACCTGTAGCTACAATACTTACATTAGTGCACGCTGGAGTTCACATGTAGCTACAATACTTACATTAGTGCGCACTGGAGTTCACCTGTAGCTACAATACTTACATTAGTGCGCGCTGGAGTTCACATGTAGGTACAATATTTACATTAGTGCGCACTGGAGTTCACCTGTAGTTACAATACTTACATTAGCGCGCGCTGGAGTTCACATGTAGCTACAATACTTACATTAGTGCGCACGTGAGTTCACCTGTAGCTACCCTCATACCTAGGGAGAGAGAGAGAGAATGTTAATATGAAAATGATACGCTCTTTTACCTGTCTGTGGCTACAGTCCTGGCCCTGGCTATGCCCTTCTCTCTTTTTCACTCTTTGCCACTCTGACAAAGCACCTCTGAGAGATTGTGCCACTCTCAGCTCCCTACATTACAGCAACCAGAATCCATCTTGTAATTTATTTACTTCATTTTTCTTGTGTTTTTTTTTTTTAAAGAGTGATCTTTCTAGTAGACGTGCAGGGAAGAAAAAAAAATCAGATGAAAATTTCCTTCTGAATAATAAGAATAATTTGTTTCCATGAATATTTGGTGGTTGCACTATTCGGTATTTCTTTAATTTAAAACTAAACAAAAATCAAATTCAAGTTAAATATTTACATTCATTTTCATAAAATATTTCAAAACTAAAGGGTGAAAAGTTCACCTGTAGCTACAATACTTACATTAGTGCGCGCTGGAGTTCACCTGTAGCTACAATACTTACATTAGTGCGCACTGGAGTTCACCTGTAGCTACAATACTTACATTAGTGCACGCTGGAGTTCACCTGTAGATACAATACTTACATTAGTGCACGCTGGAGTTAACCTGTAGTTACAATCCTTACATTAGTGCGCACTGGAGTTCACCTGTAGCTACAATACTTACATTAGTGCGCGCTGGAGTTCACCTGTAGTTATAATACTTACATTAGTGCGCGCTGGAGTTCACCTGTAGCTACAATACATACATTAGTGTGCGCTGGAGTTCACCTGTAGCTACAAACCTTACATTAGTGGGCGCTGGAGTTCACTTGTAGCTACAATACTTACATTAGTGCGCGCTGGAGTTCACCTGTAGCTACAATACTTACATTAGTGCACGCTGGAGTTCAGATGTAGCTACAATACTTACATTAGTGCGCACTGGAGTTCACCTGTAGCTACAATACTTACATTAGTGCGCGCTGGAGTTCACATGTAGGTACAATATTTACATTAGTGCGCACTGGAGTTCACCTGTAGTTACAATACTTACATTAGTGCGCGCTGGAGTTCACATGTAGCTACAATATTTACATTAGTGCGCACGTGAGTTCACCTGTAGCTACCCTCATACCTAGGGAGAGAGAGAGAGAGAATGTTAATATGAAAATGATACGCTCTTTTACCTGTCTGTGGCTACAGTCCTGGCCCTGGCTATGCCCTTCTCTCTTTTTCACTCTTTGCCACTCTGACAAAGCACCTCTGAGAGATTGTGCCACTCTAAGCTCCCTACATTACAGCAACCAGAATCCATCTTGTAATTTATTTAATTCATTTTTCTTGTGTTTTTTTTTTTTAAAGAGTGATCTTTCTAGTAGACGTGCAGGGAAGAAAAAAAAATCAGGTGAAAATTTCCTTCTGAATAATAAGAATAATTTGTTTCCATGAATATTTGGTGGTTGCACTATTCGGTATTTCTTTAATTTAAAACTAAACAAAAATCAAATTCAAGTTAAATATTTACATTCATTTTCATAAAATGTTTCAAAACTAAAGGGTGAAAAGTTCACCTGTAGCTACAATAATTACATTAGTGCGCGCTGGAGTTCACCTTTAGCTACAATACTTACATTAGTGCGCACTGGAGATCACCTGTAGCTACAATACTTACATTAGTGCACGCTGGAGTTCAACTGTAGCTACAATACTTACATTAGTGCACGCTGGAGTTAACCTGTAGTTACAATCCTTACATTAGTGCGCACTGGAGTTCACCTGTAGCTACAATACATACATTAGTGTGCGCTGGAGTTCACCTGTAGCTGCAATACTTACATTAGTGTGCGTTGGAGTTCACTTGTAGCTACAATACTTACATTAGTGCGCGCTGGAGTTCACCTGTAGCTACAATACTTACATAAGTGCACGCTGGAGTTCACATGTAGCTACAATACTTACATTAGTGCGCACTGGAGTTCACCTGTATCTACAATACTTACATTAGTGCGCGCTGGAGTTCACATGTAGGTACAATATTTACATTAGTGCGCACTGGAGTTCACCTGTAGTTACAATACTTACATTACTGCGCGCTGGAGTTCACATGTAGCTACAATACTTACATTAGTGCGCACTGGAGTTCACCTGTAGCTACAATAGTTACATTAGTGCGTACTGGAGTTCACCTGTAGTTACAATACTTACATTAGTGCGCGCTGGAGTTCACATGCAGGTTCAATACTTACATTAGTGCGCACTGGAGTTCACCTGTAGCTACAATACTTACATTAGTGCACGCTGGAGTTAACCTGTAGTTACAATCCTTACATTAGTGCGCACTGGAGTTCACCTGTAGCTACAATACTTACATTAGTGCGCGCTGGAGTTCACCTGTAGTTATAATACTTACATTAGTGCGCGCTGGAGTTCACCTGTAGCTACAATACATACATTAGTGTGCGCTGGAGTTCACCTGTAGCTACAAACCTTACATTAGTGGGCGCTGGAGTTCACTTGTAGCTACAATACTTACATTAGTGCGCGCTGGAGTTCACCTGTAGCTACAATACTTACATTAGTGCACGCTGGAGTTCAGATGTAGCTACAATACTTACATTAGTGCGCACTGGAGTTCACCTGTAGCTACAATACTTACATTAGTGCGCGCTGGAGTTCACATGTAGGTACAATATTTACATTAGTGCGCACTGGAGTTCACCTGTAGTTACAATACTTACATTAGTGCGCGCTGGAGTTCACATGTAGCTACAATATTTACATTAGTGCGCACGTGAGTTCACCTGTAGCTACCCTCATACCTAGGGAGAGAGAGAGAATGTTAATATGAAAATGATACGCTCTTTTACCTGTCTGTGGCTACAGTCCTGGCCCTGGCTATGCCCTTCTCTCTTTTTCACTCTTTGCCACTCTGACAAAGCACCTCTGAGAGATTGTGCCACTCTAAGCTCCCTACATTACAGCAACCAGAATCCATCTTGTAATTTATTTAATTCATTTTTCTTGTGTTTTTTTTTTTTTAAAGAGTGATCTTTCTAGTAGACGTGCAGGGAAGAAAAAAAAATCAGGTGAAAATTTCCTTCTGAATAATAAGAATAATTTGTTTCCATGAATATTTGGTGGTTGCACTATTCGGTATTTCTTTAATTTAAAACTAAACAAAAATCAAATTCAAGTTAAATATTTACATTCATTTTCATAAAATGTTTCAAAACTAAAGGGTGAAAAGTTCACCTGTAGCTACAATAATTACATTAGTGCGCGCTGGAGTTCACCTTTAGCTACAATACTTACATTAGTGCGCACTGGAGATCACCTGTAGCTACAATACTTACATTAGTGCACGCTGGAGTTCAACTGTAGCTACAATACTTACATTAGTGCACGCTGGAGTTAACCTGTAGTTACAATCCTTACATTAGTGCGCACTGGAGTTCACCTGTAGCTACAATACATACATTAGTGTGCGCTGGAGTTCACCTGTAGCTGCAATACTTACATTAGTGTGCGTTGGAGTTCACTTGTAGCTACAATACTTACATTAGTGCGCGCTGGAGTTCACCTGTAGCTACAATACTTACATAAGTGCACGCTGGATTTCACATGTAGCTACAATACTTACATTAGTGCGCACTGGAGTTCACCTGTATCTACAATACTTACATTAGTGCGCGCTGGAGTTCACATGTAGGTACAATATTTACATTAGTGCGCACTGGAGTTCACCTGTAGTTACAATACTTACATTACTGCGCGCTGGAGTTCACATGTAGCTACAATACTTACATTAGTGCGCACTGGAGTTCACCTGTAGCTACAATAGTTACATTAGTGCGTACTGGAGTTCACCTGTAGTTACAATACTTACATTAGTGCGCGCTGGAGTTCACATGCAGGTTCAATACTTACATTAGTGCGCACTGGAGTTCACCTGTAGCTACAATACTTACATTAGTGCGCGCTGGAGTTCACATGTAGGTACAATATTGACATTAGTGCCCACTGGAGTTCGCCTGTAGTTACAATACTTACATTAGTACGCGCTGGAGTTCACATGTAGCTACAATACTTACATTAGTATGCGCTGGAGTTCACCTGTAGCTACAATACTTACATTAGTGCACGCTGGAGTTCACATGTAGCTACAATACTTACATTAGTGCGCGCTGGAGTTCACATGTATCTACAATACTTACATTAGTGCGCACGTGAGTTCACCTGTAGCTACAATACTTACATTAGTGCGCACTGGAGTTCACTTGTAGTTACAATACTTACATTAGTGCGCGCTGGAGTTCACATGCAGGTTCAATACTTACATTAGTGTGCGCTGGAGTTCACCTGTAGCTACAATACTTACATTAGTGCGCGCTGGAGTTCACATGTAGCTGCAATACTTACATTAGTGTGCACTGGAGTTCACCTGTAGCTACAATACTTACATTAGTGCGTGCTGGAGTTCACCTGTAGCTACAATACTTACATTAGTGCGCGCTGGAGTTCACCTTTAGCTACAATACTTACATTAGTGCGCACTGGAGATCACCTGTAGCTACAATACTTACATTAGTGCACGCTGGAGTTCAACTGTAGCTACAATACTTACATTAGTGCACGCTGGAGTTAACCTGTAGTTACAATCCTTACATTAGTGCGCACTGGAGTTCACCTGTAGCTACAATACATACATTAGTGTGCGCTGGAGTTCACCTGTAGCTGCAATACTTACATTAGTGTGCGTTGGAGTTCACTTGTAGCTACAATACTTACATTAGTGCGCGCTGGAGTTCACCTGTAGCTACAATACTTACATAAGTGCACGCTGGAGTTCACATGTAGCTACAATACTTACATTAGTGCGCACTGGAGTTCACCTGTATCTACAATACTTACATTAGTGCGCGCTGGAGTTCACATGTAGGTACAATATTTACATTAGTGCGCACTGGAGTTCACCTGTAGTTACAATACTTACATTACTGCGCGCTGGAGTTCACATGTAGCTACAATATTTACATTAGTGCGCACTGGAGTTCACCTGTAGCTACAATAGTTACATTAGTGCGCACTGGAGTTCACCTGTAGTTACAATACTTACATTAGTGCGCGCTGGAGTTCACATGCAGGTTCAATACTTACATTAGTGCGCACTGGAGTTCACCTGTAGCTACAATACTTACATTAGTGCACGCTGGAGTTCACCTGTAGCTACAATACTTACATTAGTGCGCGCTGGAGTTCACCTGTAGCTACAATACTTACATTAGTGCGCGCTGGAGTTCACCTGTAGCTACAATACTTACATTAGTGTGCGCTGGAGTTCACCTGTAGCTACAATACTTACATTAGTGCGCGCTGGAGTTCACCTGTATCTACAATACTTACATTAGTGCACGTTGGAGTTCACCTGTAGCTACAATACTTACATTAGTGCGCGCTGGAGTTCACATGTAGGTACAATATTGACATTAGTGCCCACTGGAGTTCGCCTGTAGTTACAATACTTACATTAGTACGCGCTGGAGTTCACATGTAGCTACAATACTTACATTAGTATGCGCTGGAGTTCACCTGTAGCTACAATACTTACATTAGTGCACGCTGGAGTTCACATGTAGCTACAATACTTACATTAGTGCGCGCTGGAGTTCACATGTATCTACAATACTTACATTAGTGCGCACGTGAGTTCACCTGTAGCTACAATACTTACATTAGTGCGCACTGGAGTTCACTTGTAGTTACAATACTTACATTAGTGCGCGCTGGAGTTCACATGCAGGTTCAATACTTACATTAGTGTGCGCTGGAGTTCACCTGTAGCTACAATACTTACATTAGTGCGCGCTGGAGTTCACATGTAGCTGCAATACTTACATTAGTGTGCACTGGAGTTCACCTGTAGCTACAATACTTACATTAGTGCGTGCTGGAGTTCACCTGTAGCTACAATACTTACGTTAGTGTGTGCTGGAGTTCACCTTTAGCTACAATACTTACATTAGTGCGTGCTGGAGTTCACCTGTAGCTACAATACTTACATTTGTGTGCGCTGGAGTTCACCTTTAGCTACAATACTTACATTAGTGCACGCTGGAGTTCACCTGTAGCTACAATACTTACATTAGTGTGCGCTGGAGTTCACCTGTAGCTACAATATTTACATTAGTGCGCGCTGGAGTTCACTTGTAGCTACAATACTTACATTAGTGCGCTCTGGAGTTCACCTGTAGCTACAATACTTACATTAGTGTGCGCTGGAGTTCACCTGTAGCTACAATACTTACATTAGTGCGCGCTGGAGTTCACTTGTAGTTATAATACTTACATTAGTGCACGCTGGAGTTCACCTGTAGCTACAATACATTCATTAGTGTGCGCTGGAGTTCACCTGTAGCTACAAACCTTACATTAGTGGGCGCTGGAGTTCACTTTTAGCTACAATACTTACATTAGTGCGTGCTGGAGTTCACCTGTAGCTACAATACTTACATTAGTGCACGCTGGAGTTCACATGTAGCTACAATACTTACATTAGTGCGCACTGGAGTTCACCTGTAGCTACAATACTTACATAAGTGCGTGCTGGAGTTCACATGTAGGTACAATATTTACATTAGTGCGCACTGGAGTTCACCTGTAGTTACAATACTTACATTAGTGCACGCTGGAGTTCACATGTAGCTACAATACTTACCTTAGTGCGCACGTGAGTTCACCTGTAGCTACAATACTTACATTAGTGCGCACTGGAGTTCACCTGTAGTTACAATACTTACATTAGTGCGCGCTGGAGTTCACATGCAGGTTCAATACTTACATTAGTGTGCGCTGGAGTTCACCTGTAGCTACAATACTTACATTAGTGCGCGCTGGAGTTCACCTGTAGCTACAATACTTACATTAGTGCGTGCTGGAGTTCACCTGTAGCTACAATACTTACATTAGTGTGCGCTGGAGTTCACCTTTAGCTACAATACTTACATTAGTGCATGCTGGAGTTCACCTGTAGCTACAATACTTACATGAGTGTGCGCTGGAGTTCACCTGTAGCTACAATACTTACATTAGTGCGCGCTGGAGTTCATCTGTAGCTACAATACTTACATTAGTGTGCGCTGGAGTTCACCTGTAGCTACAATACTTACATTAGTGCGCGCTGGAGTTCACCTGTAGCTACAATACTTACATTAGTGCGCTGGAGTTCACCTGTAGCTACAATACTTACATTAGTGTGCGCTGGAGTTCACCTGTAGCTACAATATTTACATTAGTGCGCGCTGGAGTTCACCTGTAGCTACTATACTTACATTAGTGTGCTCTGCAGTTCACCTGTAGCTACAATACTTACATTAGTGTGCGCTGGAGTTCACCTGTAGCTACAATACTTACATTAGTGCGCGCTGGAGTTCACCTGTAGTTATAATACTTACATTAGTGCGCGCTGGAGTTCACCTGTAGCTACAATACATACATTAGTGTGCGCTGGAGTTCACCTGTAGCTACAATACTTACATTAGTGTGCGCTGGAGTTCACTTGTATCTACAATACTTACAATAGTGCGTGCTGGAGTTCACCTGTAGCTACAATACTTACATTAGTGCACGCTGGAGTTCACATGTAGCTACAATACTTACATTAGTGCACACTGGAGTTCACCTGTAGCTACAATACTTACATTAGTGCGCGCTGGAGTTCACATGTAGGTACAATATTTACATTAGTGCGCACTGGAGTTCACCTGTAGTTACAATACTTACATTAGTGCGCGCTGGAGTTCACATGTAGCTACAATACTTACATTAGTGCGCACGTGAGTTCACCTGTAGCTACAATACTTACATTAGTGCGCACTGGAGTTCACCTGTAATTACAATACTTACATTAGTGCGCGCTGGAGTTCACATGCAGGTTCAATACTTACATTAGTGCGCGCTGGAGTTCACATGTAGCTACAATACTTACATTAGTGCGCACGTGAGTTCACCTGTAGCTACAATACTTACATTAGTGCGCACTGGAGTTCACTTGTAGTTACAATACTTACATTAGTGCGCGCTGGAGTTCACATGCAGGTTCAATACTTACATTAGTGTGCGCTGGAGTTCACCTGTAGCTACAATACTTACATTAGTGCGCGCTGGAGTTCACATGTAGCTGCAATACTTACATTAGTGTGCACTGGAGTTCACCTGTAGCTACAATACTTACATTAGTGCGTGCTGGAGTTCACCTGTAGCTACAATACTTACGTTAGTGTGTGCTGGAGTTCACCTTTAGCTACAATACTTACATTAGTGCGTGCTGGAGTTCACCTGTAGCTACAATACTTACATTTGTGTGCGCTGGAGTTCACCTTTAGCTACAATACTTACATTAGTGCGCACTGGAGTTCACCTGTAGTTACAATACTTACATTAGTGCGCGCTGGAGTTCACCTGTAGCTACAATACTTACATTAGTGCGTGCTGGAGTTCACCTGTAGCTACAATACTTACATTAGTGTGCGCTGGAGTTCACCTTTAGCTACAATACTTACGTTAGTGTGTGCTGGAGTTCACTTTTAGCTACAATACTTACATTAGTGCGTGCTGGAGTTCACCTGTAGCTACAATACTTACATTAGTGTGCGCTGGAGTTCACCTGTAGCTACAATACTTACATTAGTGCGCGCTGGAGTTCACTTGTAGCTACAATACTTACATTAGTGCGCTCTGGAGTTCACCTGTAGCTACAATACTTACATTAGTGTGCGCTGGAGTTCACCTGTAGCTACAATACTTACATTAGTGCGCGCTGGAGTTCACTTGTAGTTATAATACTTACATTAGTGCACGCTGGAGTTCACCTGTAGCTACAATACATTCATTAGTGTGCGCTGGAGTTCACCTGTAGCTACAAACCTTACATTAGTGGGCGCTGGAGTTCACTTTTAGCTACAATACTTACATTAGTGCGTGCTGGAGTTCACCTGTAGCTACAATACTTACATTAGTGCACGCTGGAGTTCACATGTAGCTACAATACTTACATTAGTGCGCACTGGAGTTCACCTGTAGCTACAATACTTACATAAGTGCGTGCTGGAGTTCACATGTAGGTACAATATTTACATTAGTGCGCACTGGAGTTCACCTGTAGTTACAATACTTACATTAGTGCACGCTGGAGTTCACATGTAGCTACAATACTTACATTAGTGCGCACGTGAGTTCACCTGTAGCTACAATACTTACATTAGTGCGCACTGGAGTTCACCTGTAGTTACAATACTTACATTAGTGCGCGCTGGAGTTCACATGCAGGTTCAATACTTACATTAGTGTGCGCTGGAGTTCACCTGTAGCTACAATACTTACATTAGTGCGCGCTGGAGTTCACCTGTAGCTACAATACTTACATTAGTGCGCGCTGGAGTTCACCTGTAGCTACAATACTTACATTAGTGCGTGCTGGAGTTCACCTGTAGCTACAATACTTACATTAGTGTGCGCTGGAGTTCACCTTTAGCTACAATACTTACATTAGTGCATGCTGGAGTTCACCTGTAGCTACAATACTTACATGAGTGTGCGCTGGAGTTCACCTGTAGCTACAATACTTACATTAGTGCGCGCTGGAGTTCATCTGTAGCTACAATACTTACATTAGTGTGCGCTGGAGTTCACCTGTAGCTACAATACTTACATTAGTGCGCGCTGGAGTTCACCTGTAGCTACAATACTTACATTAGTGCGCTGGAGTTCACCTGTAGCTACAATACTTACATTAGTGTGCGCTGGAGTTCACCTGTAGCTACAATATTTACATTAGTGCGCGCTGAAGTTCACCTGTAGCTACTATACTTACATTAGTGCGCTCTGCAGTTCACCTGTAGCTACAATACTTACATTAGTGTGCGCTGGAGTTCACCTGTAGCTACAATACTTACATTAGTGCGCGCTGGAGTTCACCTGTAGTTATAATACTTACATTAGTGCGCGCTGGAGTTCACCTGTAGCTACAATACATACATTAGTGTGCGCTGGAGTTCACCTGTAGCTACAATACTTACATTAGTGTGCGCTGGAGTTCACTTGTATCTACAATACTTACAATAGTGCGTGCTGGAGTTCACCTGTAGCTACAATACTTACATTAGTGCACGCTGGAGTTCACATGTAGCTACAATACTTACATTAGTGCGCACTGGAGTTCACCTGTAGCTACAATACTTACATTAGTGCGCGCTGGAGTTCACATGTAGGTACAATATTTACATTAGTGCGCACTGGAGTTCACCTGTAGTTACAATACTTACATTAGTGCGCGCTGGAGTTCACATGTAGCTACAATACTTACATTAGTGCGCACGTGAGTTCACCTGTAGCTACAATACTTACATTAGTGCGCACTGGAGTTCACCTGTAATTACAATACTTACATTAGTGCGCGCTGGAGTTCACATGCAGGTTCAATACTTACATTAGTGCGCGCTGGAGTTCACATGTAGCTACAATACTTACATTAGTGCGCACGTGAGTTCACCTGTAGCTACAATACTTACATTAGTGCGCACTGGAGTTCACTTGTAGTTACAATACTTACATTAGTGCGCGCTGGAGTTCACATGCAGGTTCAATACTTACATTAGTGTGCGCTGGAGTTCACCTGTAGCTACAATACTTACATTAGTGCATGCTGGAGTTCACCTGTAGCTACAATACTTACATTAGTGTGCGCTGGAGTTCACCTGTAGCTACAATACTTACATTAGTGCATGCTGGAGTTCACCTGTAGCTACAATACTTACAATAGTGTGCGCTGGAGTTCACTTTTAGCTACAATACTTACATTAGTGCGTGCTGGAGTTCACCTGTAGCTACAATACTTACATTTGCGTGCGCTGGAGTTCACTTTTAGCTACAATACTTACATTAGTGCACGCTGGAGTTCACCTGTAGCTACAATACTTACATTAGTGTGCGCTGGAGTTCACCTGTAGCTACAATATTTACATTAGTGCGCGCTGGAGTTCACTTGTAGCTACAATACTTACATTAGTGCGCTCTGGAGTTCACCTGTAGCTACAATTCTTACATTAGTGTGCGCTGGAGTTCACCTGTAGTTACAATACTTACATTAGTGCGCGCTGGAGTTCACCTGTAGTTATAATACTTACATTAGTGATCGCTGGAGTTCACCTGTAGCTACAATACATACATTAGTGTGCGCTGGAGTTCACCTGTAGCTACAAACCTTACATTAGTGGGCGCTGGAGTTCACTTGTAGCTACAATACTTACATTAGTGCACGCTGGAGTTCACATGTAGCTACAATACTTACATTAGTGCGCACTGGAGTTCACCTGTAGCTACAATACTTACATTAGTGTGGCTGGAGTTCACATGTAGGTACAATATTTACATTAGTGCGCACTGGAGTTCACCTGTAGTTACAATACTTACATTAGTGTGCGCTGGAGTTCACCTTTAGCTACAATACTTACATTAGTGCGTGCTGGAGTTCACCTGTAGCTACAATACTTACATTTGTGTGCGCTGGAGTTCACCTTTAGCTACAATACTTACATTAGTGTGCGCTGGAGTTCACCTGTAGCTACAATATTTACATTAGTGCGCGCTGGAGTTCACCTGTAGCTACAATACTTACATTAGTGCGCTCTGGAGTTCACCTGTAGCTACAATACTTACATTAGTGTGCGCTGGAGTTTACCTGTAGCTACAATACATACATTAGTGTGCGCTGGAGTTCACCTGTAGCTACAAACCTTACATTAGTGGGCGCTGGAGTTCACTTGTAGCTACAATACTTACATTAGTGCGCGCTGGAGTTCACCTTTAGTTATAATACTTACATTAGTGCGCGCTGGAGTTCACCTGTAGCTACAATACATACATTAGTGTGCGCTGGAGTTCACCTGTAGCTACAAACCTTACATGAGTGGGAGCTGGAGTTCACTTGTAGCTACAATACTTACATTAGTGCGCGCTGGAGTTCACATGTAGCTACAATACTTACATTAGTGCGCACTGGAGTTCACCTGTAGCTACAATACTTACATTAGTGCGCGCTGGAGTTCACATGTAGGTACAATATTTACATTAGTGCGCACTGGAGTTCACCTGTAGTTACAATACTTACATTAGTGTGCGCTGGAGTTCACCTTTAGCTACAATACTTACATTAGTGCGTGCTGGAGTTCACCTGTAGCTACAATACTTACATTTGTGTGCGCTGGAGTTCACCTTTAGCTACAATACTTACATTAGTGTGCGCTGGAGTTCACCTGTAGCTACAATATTTACATTAGTGCGCGCTGGAGTTCACCTGTAGCTACAATACTTACATTAGTGCTCTCTGGAGTTCACCTGTAGCTACAATACTTACATTAGTGTGCGCTGGAGTTCACCTGTAGCTAAAATACTTACATTAGTGCGCACTGGAGTTCACCTTTAGTTATAATACTTACATTAGTGCGCGCTGGAGTTTACCTGTAGCTACAATACATACATTAGTGTGCGCTGGAGTTCACCTGTAGCTACAAACCTTACATTAGTGGGCGCTGGAGTTCACTTGTAGCTACAATACTTACATTAGTGCGCGCTGGAGTTCACCTTTAGTTATAATACTTACATTAGTGCGCGCTGGAGTTCACCTGTAGCTACAATACATACATTAGTGTGCGCTGGAGTTCACCTGTAGCTACAAACCTTACATGAGTGGGAGCTGGAGTTCACTTGTAGCTAAAATACTTACATTAGTGCGCGCTGGAGTTCACATGTAGCTACAATACTTACATTAGTGCGCACTGGAGTTCACCTGTAGCTACAATACTTACATTAGTGCGCGCTGGAGTTCACATGTAGGTACAATATTTACATTAGTGCGCACTGGAGTTCACCTGTAGTTACAATACTTACATTAGTGCGCGCTGGAGTTCACATGTAGCTACAATACTTACATTAGTGCGCACGTGAGTTCACCTGTAGCTACAATACTCACATTTGTGCGCACTGGAGTTCACCTGTAGTTACAATACTTACATTAGTGCGCGCTGGAGTTCACATGCAGGTTCAATACTTACATTAGTGTGCGCTGGAGTTCACCTGTAGCTACAATACTTACATTAGTGCGCGCTGGAGTTCACCTGTAGCTACAATACTTACATTAGTGCGTGCTGGAGTTCACCTGTAGCTAAAATACATACATTAGTCTGCGCTGGAGTTCACCTGTAGCTACAATACTTACATTAGTGTGCGCTGGAGTTCACTTGTAGCTACAATACTTACATTAGTGCGCGCTGGAGTTCACCTGTAGCTACAATACATACATTAGTGTGCGCTGGAGTTCACCTGTAGCTACAGTACTTACATTAGTGCGTGCTGGAGTTCACCTGTAGCTACAATACTTAAATTAGTGCACGCTGGAGTTCACATGTAGCTACAATACTTACATTAGTGTGCACTGGAGTTCACCTGTAGCTAAAATACTTACATTAGTGCGCGCTGGAGTTCACATGTAGGTACAATATTTACATTAGTGCGCACTGGAGTTCACCTGTAGTTACAATACTTACATTAGTGCGCGCTGGAGTTCACCTTTAGCTACAATACTTACATTAGTGCGCGCTGGAGTTCACCTGTAGCTACAATACTTACATTAGTGTGCGCTGGAGTTCACCTGTAGCTACAATATTTACATTAGTGCGCGCTGGAGTTCACCTGTAGCTACAATATTTACATTAGAGTGCGCTGGAGTTCACCTGTAGCTACAATACTTACATTAGTGCGCTCTGGAGTTCACCTGTAGCTACAATACTTACATTAGTGTGCGCTGGAGTTCACCTGTAGCTACAATACTTACATTAGTGCGAGCTGGAGTTCACCTGTAGTTATAATACTTACATTAGTGTGCGCTGGAGTTCACCTGTAGCTACAATACATACATTAGTGTGCGCTGGAGTTCACCTGTAGCTACAATACTTACATTAGTGCGTGCTGGAGTTCACCTGTAGCTACAATACTTACATTAGTGCACGCTGGAGTTCACATGTAGCTACAATACTTACATTAGTGCGCACTGGAGTTCACCTGTAGCTACAATACTTACATTAGTGCGCGCTGGAGTTCACATGTAGGTACAATATTTACACTAGTGCGCACTGGAGTTCACCTGTAGTTACAATACTTACATTAGTGCGCGCTGGAGTTCACCTGTAGCTACAATACTTAAATTAGTGCGCACTGGAGTTCACCTGTAGTTACAATACTTACATTAGTGCGCGCTGGAGTTCACATGCAGGTTCAATACTTACATTAGTGTGCGCTGGAGTTCACCTGTAGCTACAATACTTACATTAGTGCGCGCTGGAGTTCACCTGTAGCTACAATACTTACATTAGTGCGCGCTGGAGTTCACCTGTAGCTACAATACTTACATTAGTGCGCGCTGGAGTTCACCTGTAGCTACAATACTTACATTAGTGCGTGCTGGAGTTCACCTGTAGCTACAATACTTACATTAGTGCACGCTGGAGTTCACATGTAGCTACAATACTTACATTAGTGCGCACTGGAGTTCACCTGTAGCTACAATACTTACATTAGTGCGCGCTGGAGTTCACATGTAGGTACACTATTTACATTAGTGCGCACTGGAGTTCACCTGTAGTTACAATACTTACATTAGTGCGCGCTGGAGTTCACATGTAGCTACAATACTGATATTAGTGCGTGCTGGAGTTCACCTGTAGCTACAATACTTACATTAGTGCACGCTGGAGTTCACATGTAGCTACAATACTTACATTAGTGCGCACTGGAGTTCACCTGTAGCTACAATACTTACATTAGTGCGCGCTGGAGTTCACATGTAGGTACAATATTTACACTAGTGCGCACTGGAGTTCACCTGTAGTTACAATACTTACATTAGTGCGCGCTGGAGTTCACCTGTAGCTACAATACATACATTAGTGTGCGCTGGAGTTCACCTGTAGCTACAGTACTTATATTAGTGCGTGCTGGAGTTCACCTGTAGCTACAATACTTACATTAGTGCACGCTGGAGTTCACATGTAGCTACAATACTTACATTAGTGCGCACTGGAGTTCACCTGTAGCTACAATACTTACATTAGTGCGCGCTGGAGTTCACATGTAGGTACAATATTTACATTAGTGCGCACTGGAGTTCACCTGTAGTTACAATACTTACATTAGTGCGCACTGGAGTTCACCTGTAGCTACAATACTTACATTAGTGCGGGCTGGAGTTCACCTGTAGCTACAATACTTACATTAATGTGCGCTGGAGTTCACCTGTAGCTACAATATTTACATTAGTGCGCGCTGGAGTTCACCTGTAGCTACAATATTTACATTAGTGCGCGCTGGAGTTCACCTGTAGCTACAATACTTACATTAGTGCGCTCTGGAGTTCACCTGTAGCTACAATACTTACATTAGTGTGCGCTGGAGTTCACCTGTAGCTACAAACCTTACATTAGTGCGCGCTGGAGTTCACCTGTAGTTATAATACTTACATTAGTGCGCGCTGGAGTTCACCTGTAGCTACAATACATACATTAGTGTGCGCTGGAGTTCACCTGTAGCTACAAACCTTACATTAGTGGGCGCTGGAGTTCACTTGTAGCTACAATACTTACATTAGTGCGCGCTGGAGTTCACCTGTAGCTACAATACTTACATTAGTGCACGCTGGAGTTCACATGTAGCTACAATACTTACATTAGTGCGCACTGGAGTTCACCTGTAGCTACAATACTTACATTAGTGCGCGCTGGAGTTCACATGTAGCTACAATACTTACATTAGTGCGCACGTGAGTTCACCTGTAGCTACAATACTTACATTAGTGCGCACTGGAGTTCACTTGTAGTTACAATACTTACATTAGTGCGCGCTGGAGTTCACATGCAGGTTCAATACTTACATTAGTGTGCGCTGGAGTTCACCTGTAGCTACAATACTTACATTAGTGCGCGCTGGAGTTCACATGTAGCTGCAATACTTACATTAGTGTGCACTGGAGTTCACCTGTAGCTACAATACTTACATTAGTGCGTGCTGGAGTTCACCTGTAGCTACAATACTTACGTTAGTGTGTGCTGGAGTTCACCTTTAGCTACAATACTTACATTAGTGCGTGCTGGAGTTCACCTGTAGCTACAATACTTACATTTGTGTGCGCTGGAGTTCACCTTTAGCTACAATACTTACATTAGTGCGCACTGGAGTTCACCTGTAGTTACAATACTTACATTAGTGCGCGCTGGAGTTCACCTGTAGCTACAATACTTACATTAGTGCGTGCTGGAGTTCACCTGTAGCTACAATACTTACATTAGTGTGCGCTGGAGTTCACCTTTAGCTACAATACTTACGTTAGTGTGTGCTGGAGTTCACTTTTAGCTACAATACTTACATTAGTGCGTGCTGGAGTTCACCTGTAGCTACAATACTTACATTAGTGTGCGCTGGAGTTCACCTGTAGCTACAATACTTACATTAGTGCGCGCTGGAGTTCACTTGTAGCTACAATACTTACATTAGTGCGCTCTGGAGTTCACCTGTAGCTACAATACTTACATTAGTGTGCGCTGGAGTTCACCTGTAGCTACAATACTTACATTAGTGCGCGCTGGAGTTCACTTGTAGTTATAATACTTACATTAGTGCACGCTGGAGTTCACCTGTAGCTACAATACATTCATTAGTGTGCGCTGGAGTTCACCTGTAGCTACAAACCTTACATTAGTGGGCGCTGGAGTTCACTTTTAGCTACAATACTTACATTAGTGCGTGCTGGAGTTCACCTGTAGCTACAATACTTACATTAGTGCACGCTGGAGTTCACATGTAGCTACAATACTTACATTAGTGCGCACTGGAGTTCACCTGTAGCTACAATACTTACATAAGTGCGTGCTGGAGTTCACATGTAGGTACAATATTTACATTAGTGCGCACTGGAGTTCACCTGTAGTTACAATACTTACATTAGTGCACGCTGGAGTTCACATGTAGCTACAATACTTACATTAGTGCGCACGTGAGTTCACCTGTAGCTACAATACTTACATTAGTGCGCACTGGAGTTCACCTGTAGTTACAATACTTACATTAGTGCGCGCTGGAGTTCACATGCAGGTTCAATACTTACATTAGTGTGCGCTGGAGTTCACCTGTAGCTACAATACTTACATTAGTGCGCGCTGGAGTTCACCTGTAGCTACAATACTTACATTAGTGCGCGCTGGAGTTCACCTGTAGCTACAATACTTACATTAGTGCGTGCTGGAGTTCACCTGTAGCTACAATACTTACATTAGTGTGCGCTGGAGTTCACCTTTAGCTACAATACTTACATTAGTGCATGCTGGAGTTCACCTGTAGCTACAATACTTACATGAGTGTGCGCTGGAGTTCACCTGTAGCTACAATACTTACATTAGTGCGCGCTGGAGTTCATCTGTAGCTACAATACTTACATTAGTGTGCGCTGGAGTTCACCTGTAGCTACAATACTTACATTAGTGCGCGCTGGAGTTCACCTGTAGCTACAATACTTACATTAGTGCGCTGGAGTTCACCTGTAGCTACAATACTTACATTAGTGTGCGCTGGAGTTCACCTGTAGCTACAATATTTACATTAGTGCGCGCTGAAGTTCACCTGTAGCTACTATACTTACATTAGTGCGCTCTGCAGTTCACCTGTAGCTACAATACTTACATTAGTGTGCGCTGGAGTTCACCTGTAGCTACAATACTTACATTAGTGCGCGCTGGAGTTCACCTGTAGTTATAATACTTACATTAGTGCGCGCTGGAGTTCACCTGTAGCTACAATACATACATTAGTGTGCGCTGGAGTTCACCTGTAGCTACAATACTTACATTAGTGTGCGCTGGAGTTCACTTGTATCTACAATACTTACAATAGTGCGTGCTGGAGTTCACCTGTAGCTACAATACTTACATTAGTGCACGCTGGAGTTCACATGTAGCTACAATACTTACATTAGTGCGCACTGGAGTTCACCTGTAGCTACAATACTTACATTAGTGCGCGCTGGAGTTCACATGTAGGTACAATATTTACATTAGTGCGCACTGGAGTTCACCTGTAGTTACAATACTTACATTAGTGCGCGCTGGAGTTCACATGTAGCTACAATACTTACATTAGTGCGCACGTGAGTTCACCTGTAGCTACAATACTTACATTAGTGCGCACTGGAGTTCACCTGTAATTACAATACTTACATTAGTGCGCGCTGGAGTTCACATGCAGGTTCAATACTTACATTAGTGCGCGCTGGAGTTCACATGTAGCTACAATACTTACATTAGTGCGCACGTGAGTTCACCTGTAGCTACAATACTTACATTAGTGCGCACTGGAGTTCACTTGTAGTTACAATACTTACATTAGTGCGCGCTGGAGTTCACATGCAGGTTCAATACTTACATTAGTGTGCGCTGGAGTTCACCTGTAGCTACAATACTTACATTAGTGCATGCTGGAGTTCACCTGTAGCTACAATACTTACATTAGTGTGCGCTGGAGTTCACCTGTAGCTACAATACTTACATTAGTGCATGCTGGAGTTCACCTGTAGCTACAATACTTACAATAGTGTGCGCTGGAGTTCACTTTTAGCTACAATACTTACATTAGTGCGTGCTGGAGTTCACCTGTAGCTACAATACTTACATTTGCGTGCGCTGGAGTTCACTTTTAGCTACAATACTTACATTAGTGCACGCTGGAGTTCACCTGTAGCTACAATACTTACATTAGTGTGCGCTGGAGTTCACCTGTAGCTACAATATTTACATTAGTGCGCGCTGGAGTTCACTTGTAGCTACAATACTTACATTAGTGCGCTCTGGAGTTCACCTGTAGCTACAATTCTTACATTAGTGTGCGCTGGAGTTCACCTGTAGTTACAATACTTACATTAGTGCGCGCTGGAGTTCACCTGTAGTTATAATACTTACATTAGTGATCGCTGGAGTTCACCTGTAGCTACAATACATACATTAGTGTGCGCTGGAGTTCACCTGTAGCTACAAACCTTACATTAGTGGGCGCTGGAGTTCACTTGTAGCTACAATACTTACATTAGTGCACGCTGGAGTTCACATGTAGCTACAATACTTACATTAGTGCGCACTGGAGTTCACCTGTAGCTACAATACTTACATTAGTGTGGCTGGAGTTCACATGTAGGTACAATATTTACATTAGTGCGCACTGGAGTTCACCTGTAGTTACAATACTTACATTAGTGTGCGCTGGAGTTCACCTTTAGCTACAATACTTACATTAGTGCGTGCTGGAGTTCACCTGTAGCTACAATACTTACATTTGTGTGCGCTGGAGTTCACCTTTAGCTACAATACTTACATTAGTGTGCGCTGGAGTTCACCTGTAGCTACAATATTTACATTAGTGCGCGCTGGAGTTCACCTGTAGCTACAATACTTACATTAGTGCGCTCTGGAGTTCACCTGTAGCTACAATACTTACATTAGTGTGCGCTGGAGTTTACCTGTAGCTACAATACATACATTAGTGTGCGCTGGAGTTCACCTGTAGCTACAAACCTTACATTAGTGGGCGCTGGAGTTCACTTGTAGCTACAATACTTACATTAGTGCGCGCTGGAGTTCACCTTTAGTTATAATACTTACATTAGTGCGCGCTGGAGTTCACCTGTAGCTACAATACATACATTAGTGTGCGCTGGAGTTCACCTGTAGCTACAAACCTTACATGAGTGGGAGCTGGAGTTCACTTGTAGCTACAATACTTACATTAGTGCGCGCTGGAGTTCACATGTAGCTACAATACTTACATTAGTGCGCACTGGAGTTCACCTGTAGCTACAATACTTACATTAGTGCGCGCTGGAGTTCACATGTAGGTACAATATTTACATTAGTGCGCACTGGAGTTCACCTGTAGTTACAATACTTACATTAGTGTGCGCTGGAGTTCACCTTTAGCTACAATACTTACATTAGTGCGTGCTGGAGTTCACCTGTAGCTACAATACTTACATTTGTGTGCGCTGGAGTTCACCTTTAGCTACAATACTTACATTAGTGTGCGCTGGAGTTCACCTGTAGCTACAATATTTACATTAGTGCGCGCTGGAGTTCACCTGTAGCTACAATACTTACATTAGTGCTCTCTGGAGTTCACCTGTAGCTACAATACTTACATTAGTGTGCGCTGGAGTTCACCTGTAGCTAAAATACTTACATTAGTGCGCACTGGAGTTCACCTTTAGTTATAATACTTACATTAGTGCGCGCTGGAGTTTACCTGTAGCTACAATACATACATTAGTGTGCGCTGGAGTTCACCTGTAGCTACAAACCTTACATTAGTGGGCGCTGGAGTTCACTTGTAGCTACAATACTTACATTAGTGCGCGCTGGAGTTCACCTTTAGTTATAATACTTACATTAGTGCGCGCTGGAGTTCACCTGTAGCTACAATACATACATTAGTGTGCGCTGGAGTTCACCTGTAGCTACAAACCTTACATGAGTGGGAGCTGGAGTTCACTTGTAGCTAAAATACTTACATTAGTGCGCGCTGGAGTTCACATGTAGCTACAATACTTACATTAGTGCGCACTGGAGTTCACCTGTAGCTACAATACTTACATTAGTGCGCGCTGGAGTTCACATGTAGGTACAATATTTACATTAGTGCGCACTGGAGTTCACCTGTAGTTACAATACTTACATTAGTGCGCGCTGGAGTTCACATGTAGCTACAATACTTACATTAGTGCGCACGTGAGTTCACCTGTAGCTACAATACTCACATTTGTGCGCACTGGAGTTCACCTGTAGCTAAAATACATACATTAGTCTGCGCTGGAGTTCACCTGTAGCTACAATACTTACATTAGTGTGCGCTGGAGTTCACTTGTAGCTACAATACTTACATTAGTGCGCGCTGGAGTTCACCTGTAGCTACAATACATACATTAGTGTGCGCTGGAGTTCACCTGTAGCTACAGTACTTACATTAGTGCGTGCTGGAGTTCACCTGTAGCTACAATACTTACATTAGTGCACGCTGGAGTTCACATGTAGCTACAATACTTACATTAGTGTGCACTGGAGTTCACCTGTAGCTAAAATACTTACATTAGTGCGCGCTGGAGTTCACATGTAGGTACAATATTTACATTAGTGCGCACTGGAGTTCACCTGTAGTTACAATACTTACATTAGTGCGCGCTGGAGTTCACCTTTAGCTACAATACTTACATTAGTGCGCGCTGGAGTTCACCTGTAGCTACAATACTTACATTAGTGTGCGCTGGAGTTCACCTGTAGCTACAATATTTACATTAGTGCGCGCTGGAGTTCACCTGTAGCTACAATATTTACATTAGAGTGCGCTGGAGTTCACCTGTAGCTACAATACTTACATTAGTGCGCTCTGGAGTTCACCTGTAGCTACAATACTTACATTAGTGTGCGCTGGAGTTCACCTGTAGCTACAATACTTACATTAGTGCGAGCTGGAGTTCACCTGTAGTTATAATACTTACATTAGTGTGCGCTGGAGTTCACCTGTAGCTACAATACATACATTAGTGTGCGCTGGAGTTCACCTGTAGCTACAATACTTACATTAGTGCGTGCTGGAGTTCACCTGTAGCTACAATACTTACATTAGTGCACGCTGGAGTTCACATGTAGCTACAATACTTACATTAGTGCGCACTGGAGTTCACCTGTAGCTACAATACTTACATTAGTGCGCGCTGGAGTTCACATGTAGGTACAATATTTACACTAGTGCGCACTGGAGTTCACCTGTAGTTACAATACTTACATTAGTGCGCGCTGGAGTTCACCTGTAGCTACAATACTTACATTAGTGCGCACTGGAGTTCACCTGTAGTTACAATACTTACATTAGTGCGCGCTGGAGTTCACATGCAGGTTCAATACTTACATTAGTGTGCGCTGGAGTTCACCTGTAGCTACAATACTTACATTAGTGCGCGCTGGAGTTCACCTGTAGCTACAATACTTACATTAGTGCGCGCTGGAGTTCACCTGTAGCTACAATACTTACATTAGTGCGCGCTGGAGTTCACCTGTAGCTACAATACTTACATTAGTGCGTGCTGGAGTTCACCTGTAGCTACAATACTTACATTAGTGCACGCTGGAGTTCACATGTAGCTACAATACTTACATTAGTGCGCACTGGAGTTCACCTGTAGCTACAATACTTACATTAGTGCGCGCTGGAGTTCACATGTAGGTACACTATTTACATTAGTGCGCACTGGAGTTCACCTGTAGTTACAATACTTACATTAGTGCGCGCTGGAGTTCACATGTAGCTACAATACTGATATTAGTGCGTGCTGGAGTTCACCTGTAGCTACAATACTTACATTAGTGCACGCTGGAGTTCACATGTAGCTACAATACTTACATTAGTGCGCACTGGAGTTCACCTGTAGCTACAATACTTACATTAGTGCGCGCTGGAGTTCACATGTAGGTACAATATTTACACTAGTGCGCACTGGAGTTCACCTGTAGTTACAATACTTACATTAGTGCGCGCTGGAGTTCACCTGTAGCTACAATACATACATTAGTGTGCGCTGGAGTTCACCTGTAGCTACAGTACTTATATTAGTGCGTGCTGGAGTTCACCTGTAGCTACAATACTTACATTAGTGCACGCTGGAGTTCACATGTAGCTACAATACTTACATTAGTGCGCACTGGAGTTCACCTGTAGCTACAATACTTACATTAGTGCGCGCTGGAGTTCACATGTAGGTACAATATTTACATTAGTGCGCACTGGAGTTCACCTGTAGTTACAATACTTACATTAGTGCGCACTGGAGTTCACCTGTAGCTACAATACTTACATTAGTGCGGGCTGGAGTTCACCTGTAGCTACAATACTTACATTAATGTGCGCTGGAGTTCACCTGCAGCTACAATATTTACATTAGTGCGCGCTGGAGTTCACCTGTAGCTACAATATTTACATTAGTGCGCGCTGGAGTTCACCTGTAGCTACAATACTTACATTAGTGCGCTCTGGAGTTCACCTGTAGCTACAATACTTACATTAGTGTGCGCTGGAGTTCACCTGTAGCTACAAACCTTACATTAGTGCGCGCTGGAGTTCACCTGTAGTTATAATACTTACATTAGTGCGCGCTGGAGTTCACCTGTAGCTACAATACATACATTAGTGTGCGCTGGAGTTCACCTGTAGCTACAAACCTTACATTAGTGGGCGCTGGAGTTCACTTGTAGCTACAATACTTACATTAGTGCGCGCTGGAGTTCACCTGTAGCTACAATACTTACATTAGTGCACGCTGGAGTTCACATGTAGCTACAATACTTACATTAGTGCGCACTGGAGTTCACCTGTAGCTACAATACTTACATTAGTGCGGCTGGAGTTCACATGTAGGTACAATATTTACATTAGTGCGCACTGGAGTTCACCTGTAGTTACAATACTTACATTAGTGCGCACTGGAGTTCACATGTAGCTACAATACTTACATTAGTGCGCACGTGAGAGTGCACGCTGGAGTTCACCTGTAGCTACAATACTTACATTAGTGCGTGCTGGAGTTCACCTGTAGCTACAATACTTACATTAGTGTGCGCTGGAGTTCACCTTTAGCTACAATACTTACATTAGTGCGTGCTGGAGTTCACCTGTAGCTACAATACTTACATTTGTGTACGCTGGAGTTCACCTTTAGCTACAATACTTACATTAGTGTGCGCTGGAGTTCACCTGTAGCTACAATATTTACATTAGTGCGCGCTGGAGTTCACCTGTAGCTACAATACTTACATTAGTGCGCTCTGGAGTTCACCTGTAGCTACAATACTTACATTAGTGTGCACTGGAGTTCACCTGTAGCTAAAATACTTACATTAGTGCGCGCTGGAGTTCACCTTTAGTTATAATACTTACATTAGTACGCGCTGGAGTTCACCTGTAGCTGCAATACATACATTAGTGTGCGCTGGAGTTCACCTGTAGCTACAAACCTTACATTAGTGCGCTCTGGAGTTCACCTGTAGCTACAATACTTACATTAGTGCGCTCTGGAGTTCACCTGTAGCTACAATACTTACATTAGTGTGCGCTGGAGTTCACCTGTAGCTAAAATACTTACATTAGTGCGCGCTGGAGTTCACCTTTAGTTATAATACTTACATTAGTACGCGCTGGAGTTCACCTGTAGCTGCAATACATACATTAGTGTGCGCTGGAGTTCACCTGTAGCTACAAACCTTACATTAGTGGGCGCTGAAGTTCACTTGTAGCTACAATACTTACATTAGTGCGCGCTGGAGTTCACCTGTAGCTACAAAACTTACATTAGTGCACGCTGGAGTTCACATGTAGCTACAATACTTACATTAGTGCGCACTGGAGTTCACCTGTAGCTACAATACTTACATTAGTGCGCGCTGGAGTTCACATGTAGGTACAATATTTACATTAGTGCGCACTGGAGTTCACCTGTAGTTACAATACTTACATTAGTGCGCGCTGGAGTTCACATGTAGCTACAATACTTACATTAGTGCGCACGTGAGTTCACCTGTAGCTACAATACTTACATTAGTGCGCACTGGAGTTCACCTGTAGTTACAATACTTACATTAGTGCGCGCTGGAGTTCACATGCAGGTTCAATACTTACATTAGTGTGCGCTGGAGTTCACCTGTAGCTACAATACTTACATTAGTGCGCGCTGGAGTTCACCTGTAGCTACAATACTTACATTAGTGCGGCTGGAGTTCACATGTAGGTACAATATTTACATTAGTGCGCACTGGAGTTCACCTGTAGTTACAATACTTACATTAGTGCGCGCTGGAGTTCACATGTAGCTACAATACTTACATTAGTGCGCACGTGAGAGTGCACGCTGGAGTTCACCTGTAGCTACAATACTTACATTAGTGCGTGCTGGAGTTCACCTGTAGCTACAATACTTACATTAGTGTGCGCTGGAGTTCACCTTTAGCTACAATACTTACATTAGTGCGTGCTGGAGTTCACCTGTAGCTACAATACTTACATTTGTGTACGCTGGAGTTCACCTTTAGCTACAATACTTACATTAGTGTGCGCTGGAGTTCACCTGTAGCTACAATATTTACATTAGTGCGCGCTGGAGTTCACCTGTAGCTACAATACTTACATTAGTGCGCTCTGGAGTTCACCTGTAGCTACAATACTTACATTAGTGTGCACTGGAGTTCACCTGTAGCTAAAATACTTACATTAGTGCGCGCTGGAGTTCACCTTTAGTTATAATACTTACATTAGTACGCGCTGGAGTTCACCTGTAGCTGCAATACATACATTAGTGTGCGCTGGAGTTCACCTGTAGCTACAAACCTTACATTAGTGCGCTCTGGAGTTCACCTGTAGCTACAATACTTACATTAGTGCGCTCTGGAGTTCACCTGTAGCTACAATACTTACATTAGTGTGCGCTGGAGTTCACCTGTAGCTAAAATACTTACATTAGTGCGCGCTGGAGTTCACCTTTAGTTATAATACTTACATTAGTACGCGCTGGAGTTCACCTGTAGCTGCAATACATACATTAGTGTGCGCTGGAGTTCACCTGTAGCTACAAACCTTACATTAGTGGGCGCTGAAGTTCACTTGTAGCTACAATACTTACATTAGTGCGCGCTGGAGTTCACCTGTAGCTACAAAACTTACATTAGTGCACGCTGGAGTTCACATGTAGCTACAATACTTACATTAGTGCGCACTGGAGTTCACCTGTAGCTACAATACTTACATTAGTGCGCGCTGGAGTTCACATGTAGGTACAATATTTACATTAGTGCGCACTGGAGTTCACCTGTAGTTACAATACTTACATTAGTGCGCGCTGGAGTTCACATGTAGCTACAATACTTACATTAGTGCGCACGTGAGTTCACCTGTAGCTACAATACTTACATTAGTGCGCACTGGAGTTCACCTGTAGTTACAATACTTACATTAGTGCGCGCTGGAGTTCACATGCAGGTTCAATACTTACATTAGTGTGCGCTGGAGTTCACCTGTAGCTACAATACTTACATTAGTGCGCGCTGGAGTTCACCTGTAGCTACAATACTTACATTAGTGCGCGCTGGAGTTCACCTGTAGCTACAATTCTTACATTAGTGCGTGCTGGAGTTCACCTGTAGCTACAATACTTACATTAGTGTACGCTGGAGTTCACCTTTAGCTATAATACTTACATTAGTGCACGCTGGAGTTCACCTGTAGCTACAATACTTACATTAGTGTGCGCTGGAGTTCACCTGTAGCTACAATACTTACATTAGTGCTCGCTGGAGTTCACCTGTAGCTACAATACTTACATTAGTGTGCGCTGGAGTTCACCTGTAGCTACAATACTTACATTAGTGCGCGCTGGAGTTCACCTGTAGCTACAATACTTACATTAGTGCGCGCTGGAGTTCACCTGTAGCTACAATACTTACATTAGTGCGCACTGGAGTTCACCTGTAGCTACAATACTTACATTAGTGCGCGCTGGAGTTCACCTGTAGCTACAATACTTACATTAGTGTGCGCTGGAGTTCACCTGTAGCTACAATATTTACATTAGTGCGCACTGGAGTTCACCTGTAGCTACAATACTTACATTAGTGCACTCTGGAGTTCACCTGTAGCTACAATACTTACATTAACGTGCGCTGGAGTTGACCTGTAGCTACAATACTTACATTAGTGCTCGCTGGAGTTCACCTGTAGTTATAATACTTACATTAGTGCGCGCTGGAGTTCACCTGTAGCTACAATACATACATTAGTGTGCGCTGGAGTTCACCTGTAGCTACAGTGCTTACATTAGTGCGTGCTGGAGTTCACCTGTAGCTACAATACTTACATTAGTGCACGCTGGAGTTCACATGTAGCTACAATACTTACATTAGTGCGCACTGGAGTTCACCTGTAGCTACAATACTTACATTAGTGTGAGCTGGAGTTCACATGTAGGTACAATATTTACATTAGTGTGCGCTGGAGTTCACCTGTAGCTACAATACTTACATTAGTGCGCACTGGAGTTCACCTGTAGCTACAATACTTACATTAGTGTGCGCTGGAGTTCACCTGTAGCTACAATACTTACATTAGTGCGCGCTGGAGTTCACCTGTAGCTACAATACTTACATTAGTGTGCGCTGGAGAGCCTGGAGAGCACGCTAAGGTATTAACCCCTTAAAAAAAATAAAGTAAACAAATGAATATTGATATTGATATTTTCATTGGTGCATTCATTAAGATTTTCATTTCATTAAAACTAAATGTAAATTAGATTTTTATGATGAATGTGCATTTGTCCAAAAATGAATGCACATCTCTATGTTCTGGTATCAATTGGTGACATGTGTTCAATGTACTAATTGCATATCATTAGATGACACAGAAGTTCTAAATATACAGTATTTGTAATTTATCCATTTTTTCTAAAGTGTTTGTGTTTTCTTAAACCTTAATTAAGCATACCATAAAACATCCGATTGTCAAATAACGGCCTTAAAGGGACATGAAACCCAAAATTTTTCTTTCATGATTCCGATAGAAAATACAATTTAAAACAACTTTCTAATTTACTTCTATTATCTAATTTGTTTCATTCTCTTGGTATCATTTGTTGAAGGAGCAGCAGTGCACTACTGTTTTCTAACTGAATACATGGACGAGTCAATGACAAGCAGTATATATATATATATATATATATATATATATATATATGTGCAGCCACCAATCAGCAGCTAGAACCTAGGTTCTTTGCTGCTCCTGAGCTTACCTAGATAAACCTTTCAGCAAAGGATAACAAGACAAGGAAACAATTAAATAATAGAAGTAAATTGGAAAGTTGTTTAAAATTGTATGCTCTGCCTAAGTCATGAAAGAAAGAATTTGGGTTTCATGTGCCTTTAACTGACTTTCGGCTAGATTACGAGTTTTACCCTAACACCCACTAACTTTAATATAATTTAAAAAAATCTAAATAAAAATTACTATTATTACCTAACTAATTCCTATTTAAAACTATATACTTACCTGTAAAATAAACCCTACGCTAGCTACAATATAACTAATAGTTACATTGTAGCTATCTTAGGTTTTAGTTTTATTTCACAGGCAAGTTTGTATTTATTTTAACTAGGTAGAATAGTTAGTAAATAGTTATTAACTATTTACTAGCTACCTAGTTAAAATAAATACAAATGTGAAATAAAACCTAACCTGTCTTACACTAACACCTAACCTTACACTACAATTAAATAAATTACATTAATTAAATACAATTAACTAAATTACAAAAAAAAAAAAAACTAAATTACACAAAAAAAAAGAAATGATCAAATATTTAAACTAATTACACCTACTCTAGTAGCCCTATCAAAATAAAAAAGCCCCCCCAAAATAAAAAAAAACCCTAATATAAACTAAACTGCCAATAGCAGCCAATAGGATTGAACTTGCATTCTATTGGCTGATTGGAACAGCCAATAGAATGAGAGCTCAATCCTATTGGCTGATTGGATCAGCCAATAGGATTGAAGCTCAATCATATTGGCTGATTGCATCAGCTAATAGGATTTTTTCAACTTTAATTCCGATTGGCTGATAGAATTCTATCAGCCAATCGGAATTCAAGGGACACCATCTTGGATGACGTCCCTTAAAGGAACCTTCATTCTTCACTAGCCATCGAAAGAAGAGGATGCTCCGTGCCGGATGTCTTGAAGATGGAGCCGCTCCACGTTGAAAGGATGAAGATAGAAGATGCCTTCTGGATGAAGACTTCTGCCCATCTGGAGAAAGACTTCTTGCTGCTTGGATAAAGACTTCTCACAGCTTCGTTGAGGACTTCTTGCCGCTTGGATGAAGACTTCTCCCGGCTTCGTTGAGGATGGATGTCCGGTCTAAACTGTAAGTGGATCTTCGGGGTTTAGTGTTAGGTTTATTTAAGGGTTTATTGGGTGGGTTTTATTTTTAGCTTAGGGTTTGGGCTGAAAAATAGCTAAATTCCCTTTTAAGGGCAATGCCCATCCAAATGCCCTTTTCAGGGCAATGGGGAGCTTAGGTTTTTTTAGATAGGATTTTATTTGGGGGGTTTGGTTGTGTGGGCGGTGGGTTTTACTGTTGGGGGTTTGTATTTTTTTACAGGTAAAAGAGCTGATTTTTTTGGGGCAATGCCCCGCAAAAGGCCCTTTTAAGGGCTATTGGCAGTTTAGTTTAGGCTAGGGGTCTTTTTATTTTGGGGGGGCTTTTATATTTTGATTAGGTATAATTAGTTTAAATATTTGATAATTTCTTTTTTATTTTGTGTAATTTAGTGTTTGTTTGTTTTTTGTAATTTAGTTAATTGTATTTAATTAATGTAATTTATTTAATTGTAGTGTAAGGTTAGGTGTTAGTGTAAGACAGGTTAGGTTTTATTTTACAGGTAAATTTGTATTTATTTTAACTAGGTAGCTAGTAAATAGTTAATAACTATTTACCAACTAGTCTACCTAGTTAAAATAAATACAAACTTGCCTGTGAAATAAAAATAAAACCTAAGATAGCTACAATGTAACTATTAGTTATATTGTAGCTAGCGTAGGGTTTATTTTACAGGTAAGTATATAGTTTTAAATAGGAATTAGTTAGGTAATAAAAGTAATTTTTATTTAGATTTATTTTAATTATATTAAAGTTAGTGTGTGTTAGGGTTAGACTTAGGGTTAGGTTTAGGGGTTAATAACTTTAGTATAGTGGTGGCGATGTCAGGGGTGGCAGATCAGAGGTTAATAAGTGTAATGTAGGTGTCGACAATGTTGGAGGTGGCAGATTAGGGGTGTTTAGACTCTGGGTTTATGTTAGGGTGTCTAACCCTAACACACACTAACTTTAATTTGTCTCCCTCCACAAATCACTGATTATTAAAGGTATACAAAAGATTTTTTCTTTCATGATTCACATAGAGCATACAATTGTAAGTAACTTTGGCCTAGATTTGGAGTTTGGCGTTAGCCGTGAAAACCAGCGTTAGAGGCTCCTAACGCTGGTTTTAGGCTACCTCCGGTATTTGGAATCACTCAAAAAAGGGTCTAACGCTCACTTTTCAGCCGCGACTTTTCCATACCGCAGATCCCCTTACGTCATTTGCGTATCCTATCTTTTCAATGGGATCTTTCTAACTCCGGTATTTAGAGTTGTGTCTGAAGTGAGCGTTAGAACTCTAACGACAAAACTCCAGCAGGAAAAAAGTCAGTAGTTAAGAGCTTTCTGGGCTAACGCCGGTTTATAAAGCTCTTAACTAATGTACTCTAAAGTACACTAACACCCATAAACTACCTATGTACCCCTAAACCGAGGTCCCCCCACATCGCCGCAACTCGATTAAATTTTTTTAACCCCTGATCTGCCGACCGCCAACTACGTTATCCTTATGTACCCCTAATCTGCTGCCCCTAACACCGCCGACCCCTATATTATATTTATTAACCCCTAATCTGCCCCCCACAACGTCGCCGCCAGCTACCTACACTTATTAACCCCTAATCTGCCGACCGCAAAGCGCCGCCACCTACGTTATAGCTATGTACCCCTAATCTGCTGCCCCTAACACCGCCGACCCCTATATTATATTTATTAACCCCTAATCTGCCCCCCTCAAAGTCGCCTCCACCTGCCTACACTTATTAACCCCTAATCTGCCGAGCGGACCGCACCGCTACTATAATAAAGTTATTAACCCCTAATCCACCTCACTAACCCTATAATAAATAGTATTAACCCCTAATTTGCCCTCCCTAACATCGCCGACACCTAACTTCAATTATTAACCCCTAATCTGCCGACCGGAGCTCACCGCTATTCTAATAGTGGCGGTTTATGGAGCAGCAGATTAGGGGTTAATAATAATATGCAGGGGTCAGCGATAGCGGGGGCGGCAGATTAGGGGTTAATAAGTGTAAGGTTAGGGGTGTTTAGACTCGGGGTACATGTTAGAGTGTTAGGTGCAGACGTAGGAAGTGTTTCCGCATAGCAAACAATGGGGCTGCGTTAGGAGCTGAACGCGGCTTTTTTGCAGGTGTTAGGTTTTTTTTCAGCTCAAACAGCCCCATTGTTTTCTATGGGGGAATCGTGCATGAGCACGTTTTAGAGGCTGGCCGCTTGCGTAAGCAACTCTGGTATCGAGAGTTGAAGCTGCGTTAAAAATGCTCTACGCTCCTTTTTTGCAGCCTAACGCAGCCTTTATGTGGACTCTCAATACCAGAGTTATTTTTATGGTGCGGCCAGAAAAAAGCCAGCGTTAGCTACGCGGGTCCTTACCGACAAAACTCTAAATCTAGCCGCTAGTAATTTACTCCTATTGTAAATTTTTCTTTGCGTTCTCTTGCTATCCTTATTTAAAAAGCAGGTTTGTAAAGCTTAGGAGTCAGCCTATTCAGGGTGCTAATCCTAAAATGAGCAGGTGTTCTAAAATTAGTCTTGACGCATAAAAATTCCGGACCCGCATCACTTCCGGTGACGTGACATCACCTGCTGGAGGCATGTGGCACTCACTGCACATGCGCAAACCACCCAACCTCCCAAAATCAGCTGTTTACGTCTAAGCAAAAGGTTGAAGAATTCTATGGGCATTAGACTGCATTGCTCCCGCGCGCATTATAATACTGCACATGCGCACACGGCCCGACTCCTTCGGATCAGCTTAATTAGCTGCATCAGGGGGTCCATGATTTCTACAGGCGAGTTGCCATTTTACGCTGCGCGCATGCACACTGAAGGCAATTTGCGCAATGCAGTCTAATGCCCATAGAATTCCTCAACCCTTTGCTTAGACCTAAACAGCTGATTTTGGGAGGTTGGGCCGTTTGCGCATGCACAATGAGTGCCACACGCCTCTAGATATCAAGAGAACAAAGAAAAATTGATAATAGAGGTAAATTAGACATTTGCACGCTCTGTCCGAATCATGAAAGAAAAAAATTGGGTTTAGTGTCCCTTTAATGAACTTATGAACTTGTGTCTGATAAATAGTCACTTTCCTTTTTTTCACAATTTCAGTTATTATTATTATTATTATTATTATTATTATTAGCCAGTTTGATGAGTGTGACAAGGCATTCCCACTATGCACATCCCGGCCTTTGTGTGCATGATGAGCCATTTTTGTTATGCAGGGCAATCGCCAATCAGATTGTGTTTTCAGTGATCTCCTGCACTACAGGCCAGGGATCATTGGTGGCCCAGTAGGCAAGACTTCCAAGCCTTCAATGAAAGTGTTTGTGATGTCACCACAAATGGTTACATCACAAAGTGGTGGAGCAACTATAGCTCCAAAGGATGGGAGAGGTAATCAGACCCCTTGATCTCAGCTCCTTAAGCAGCTGCATGGTCAAGACCCCTAATTTGAAAGAATATCACCTGATTTTTCAAAGAACGAGGGTCTTAAAAGCACTAAACCCAGTCACAAAAATAAAATAAAAATGAAAAAGTTAAAAAATAGGGTTTTACTGGGAATTAAGTTTTAGGGAGCATGTCATAAAAATCTGAAATGTTTACAGAGGCACAATAACGTTTATTTTATAGGGAACAAGTCCTTTTTAATAATAATATGTAAAGTCTGTTTGTAAAGCCAGTAATCACTGTGATGACAGAGATCACTTAGCTAAAAAAAAGTGCTTTTATTTCTACTCTGGCACAAGAGGCCCCTCTTTTTTTTATTTACAGCACACAAACGCCAGGATGAACCCCTCGTGCAACTTTATATACTATTTGGTAACTTGATCACAGTAGCAACAGTGCTTACCTGGCTATTTTCAAACACCTAGATTACAAGTTTTGCGTTGCAGCTTGTAACACAAAAAATATGGCATTTTCAGAGTTAAAACAGCACCACAGCCATTACAAGTCTTGTTGGTATAGGTGTACCGCACACCTTTTAGCCTGTAACGCAACGTCAGTCCCACACACGTAAAAATTAAGTTTTTTCATGGGATTCCCATAGCGCCGGTATTACGAGTTTTGCGGTACGGCTAAAAAGTGAGCGTTACAGCCTAAAACGACAAGATCTGTAACACCATCTAAAGTCAGTAGTTATGAGTTTTACGCTACAAAGCTGTTACATAAAACTCATAACTAAAGTGTTACAAAATACACTAACACCCAAAAACTACCTATTAACCCCTAAACCGAGGCCCTCCCACACCGCAAATACTATAATTAGCCAATAGAATGAGAGCTGCTTAAATTATATTAAGTCCACAAAGAGGCAGCACCTTGAAGCATATGATTAAGGGTTGTGTAGCCGAAACGTCACTGTTTTAACCCCAGTATGTGGAAATAAAGATTTTTATATGCTTCAAGGTGATGCCTCTTTGTGGACTTGTGAGTTTTCAAGGGATTACAGCACCCTTTTTGGCTTGCACCTGACAGTGGTGCTGAGCTACCAAAGTGTTTTCAATATGCTTAAATTCTATTGGCTGATTTGAACAGCCAATAGGATTTTAGCAGTCCTAATTCCTATTGGCTGATTCAAATTTTTCAGCCAATAGGAATGCAAGGGATGCCATCTTGAATTGCATCCCTTGCATTGAAGATTCAGTGTACGGCAGTGACAGTATGAAGAGGATGCTCCTCGCCGGATGTCTTCAGGATGGACCCGGTCCGCGCCGGCTGGATGAAGATCAAAGAGGACGCCTGGATGAAGACTTCTTGCCGCATGGATGATGACTTCGCCTGCTGGATGAAGATAGAAGAGGCCATCTGGATGAAGACTTCTTGTCGCATGAATGATGACTTCACCGTCTGGATGAAGATCTTTCAAGCTGGACTTCAACAACTGTAAGTGGATCGTCGGGGGTTAGTGTTAGGTTTTTTTCGGTGGGTTTTTTTTTTAGTTTAGGGTCTGGGCAGAAAAAGAGCTAAATGCCCTTTTAAGGGCAATGCCCGTACAAATGCCCTTAGATATTTTTTTAATTTTGTGGGTATGTGGGGGCGGGGGTTTGTAATGTTAATGGGTTTTTGTAATTTGTTTTGACTAAAAGAGCTGTTATCTTTAGGGCAATGCCCTACAAAGGCCCTTTAAAGGGCCATTGGTAGTTTATTATAGATTAGGTTTTTTTATTTTGGGGTGGGTTTTTTTTATTGTTTTTTTAGAATAGGAATACTTTTTTTTATTTTTGATAATTTGTTTGTTATTTTGTGTAATGTATTTTTTAAGGGGTGGTTTTTTGTAGCAAAAGAGCTGTTTAACTTAGGACAATGCCCTACAAAAGGCCCTTTTAAGGACCCCTGGTAGTTTGGGGGGTGGGGGTTTGTATAGTGTTAGGGGGTGTTTGTATTCTTTTTTTGTAGCAAAAGAGCTGTTTAACTTAGGTTAATGCCCTACAAAAGGCCCTTTTAAGGGCCCCTGGTAGTTTGGGGGGTGGGGGGTTGTATAGTGTTAGAGGGTGTTATTAACTATTTACTAACTACCTAGATAAAATAAATACAAACTTACCTGTGAAATAAAAATAAAACATAAGCTAGCTACAATGTAACTATTAGTTATATTGTTATATTGTAGCTATCTTAGATTTTATTTCACAGATAAGTATGTATTTAGTTTTAAATAGGAATTATTTAGTTAATAATTGTAAATTTAATTTAGATCTAATTAAATTATGTTAAAGTTAGGGGGGGGTTAGGGTTAGGTTTAGGGTTAGGTTTAGGGGTTAATATAGTTTAATTTAGCTTGTTGCGATGTGGGGGGCTGGCGGTTTAGGGGTTAATACATGTAGTATAGTGGCGGCAATATCGGGAGCGGCAGATTAGGGGTTAATAATTTTATTTAGGTAGCGGCGATATCGGGAGCCCCAGATTAGGGGTTAATAACTGTAGGCAGGCATCAGCGATGTCAGGGACATCAGATTAGGGGTGTTTAGATGTAGGGTTTATGTTAGGGTGTTAGGATTAAACAGTATTTTTATTTCCCATAGACATCAATGGGGCTGCGTTATGGAACTTTTGTTTCCGCGATCGCAGGTGTTTTATTGCCGGCTCTCCCCATTGATGTCTATGGGGAAATCGTGCATGAGCACGTCTCAGTAGCGCTCTGATTGTGTCCGGTATGGAGCTCAATTCAACCATATCGCACGCAAAAGGCATATGTTTGAAAACTTGTAACGGCATCGCTATGGGAAATTAAATAACGTAACTGTTTTTGCTTTCATTCATTTCTCTATAGCGCTCAAAATTCGTAATCTAGGTGAGGGGTTATTTACTAAAATAGTTTTAAAAAATATAGAATTTGTAACATTTATTGAAGCCTTCTGACCTGCAATGAAATATAAATATAATATGTTTTTATTCTGAATCTGCTGGGTCTGCTGAAAAAATATATATATAGAATTTGTGTTGGTAACTCACTGTAATATGACTTACAATAGTGTTTAAATGTAAGCAGCAAAAAAAAAAAACTCAAAATCAGCTTAGCACAGAGGTGTTAAAAAAGCTTAGTAGTGAAGGAGTTAAAAAGTTTGTGTGGTAAACACCATCATTTTTTTGTGTTTCTTTTCCTTTTTAAAATCTATAATAATTGCAGTATTTTAGCTATGAGATCTGATGGAATATATTTGCTATGTAGGCTTAAAGGGATATTAAGACAAAAAAAAGGATACCTGTTTGGGTTATGGACATCAAGCAATGCTAATTTCTCCAGTTTCAGTATTAACAATAAAGGCATAAATGTGCAGTTAAAACATTGCTATAGACTGTGCATGAAGAAATCATAAACTGAACATTACTTTGGGCATAGGATACATATAGATAAATGCATAATCCCTGCCAAAAAAATACAAATATCTGAGTTATTGACTGGCTTCCAGATATGCAAAGTTACTTAAGAATCATGCCGCCCCCGCTTATTCAGGCAGTCCAGATCTGTCTATACAAATTTATAAATACACTGAACATATAAGACTATCTGTTGCCCGCATTTTGGTGATTGATTTGTAAAAAATAGTGAAAAACCCGACCACTCGCAATGACATGTGCCTTCACATGTGTGCCCGTTCGGGTTGCACACTCACTGACATGAACTTCTTGAGATTTCGTTAATTTTTGCAATCTAAATACCAATTTTCACATCTGTAACATCTTTCGTTTTTGAGAAATAGGTTTCTTCATAAATCAGCCCCCCCCTTTTGACCCCCCTAAAGTGGATGTTTGGGAAATGCTAAAACACGTATTTCTTTATTTTTCAAGGAGAATCTAAATACCAATTTTCACGCCTGTAACATGGTCGGTTTTTGAGATATAGGTATCCTCATAAATAAGCCCCCCTCTTTTGACCCCCCTTAAGGGGATTTTGGGGAAATGGTAAAACACGGCTTCTTTATTTTTCAAGGAGAATCTAATTACTAATTTTCACGTCTGTAACATCATCGGTTTTTAAGATATAAGTATCCTCAGAAATCATTACCCCTCTTTTGACCCCCCTTAAGTGGATGTTTGGGAAATGGTAAAAAAAAGTATTTATTTATTTTTAAAGGAGAATCTAAATACCAATTTTCACTTCTGTAACTTCTGTGGTTTTTGAGATATAGGTATCCTCAAAAATCAGTCCCCACTTTTAACCCCCCTAAAGTGTTTTTTTTTTTAAATGTTAAAAAAACATATTTCTTTATTTTTAAAGGAGAATGTAAATACCAATTTTCACGTCTGTAACATCTTTGGTTTTTGAGCTATAGGTATCCTCATAAATCAGCCCCCCTCTTTTGACCCCCCTTAAGTGGATTCTGTGGAAATGGTAAAACATATGTTTCTTTATTTTTGATCGCCCCTAAAGTGGATTTTTGGTAAATGGTAAAACATGTGTTTATATTTAAAGGAAAATCTAAATACCAATTTTCCCGTCTGTAACATCTTTGGTTTTTGAGATATCCTCTTTAACCCCCCCCCCCCCCTTTGATCCCCCCTAAAGTGGATTTTTGGTAAATGTTAAAACAAGTGTTTCTTTAGTTTTAAAGAAAAATCTAAATACAAATTTTCACATCTGTAACATTGTCGGTTTTTGAAATATAGGTATCCTCATAAATCAGCCCACCTCTTTTGACCCCCTTAAGTGGATTTTGGGGAAATGGTAAAATAATTGTTTCTTTATTTTTCGAGGAGAATCTAAATACCAATTTTCACGTCTGTAACATTGTTGGTTTTTGAAATATAGGTATCCTCATAAATCAGACCCCCTCTTTTGACCCCTTTAAGTAGATTTTGGGGAAATAGTAAAACACAGGTTTCTTTATTTTTCAAGGAGAATCTAAATACCAATTTTCACGTCTGTAACATTGTTGGTTTTTGAGATATAGGTATCCTCATAAAAAAGGTTCACCCCCTTAGGGACATAATTTCCAAAAAGCCTTCCTTAGTGGGTGCCTATGTCATAAAAACAACGTAACTTCCAAATTTCACGTTCCTAGGTTAAACGGTTTGAGCTGGGCATTGATGAGTCAGCCAGTCAGGACTTCTTTTATATATATATATATATATAGCTAAGCGGTGTGTCATGGGAAATCAATGGACTAAAAAGTGTCATTGGTCACTTAAGGGAAAAGATAATCTTTAAAAGAACTCAATGTAAAGTCTGGTCTGTAAATTCACGAAAACATAATGTTTTAGAAAATACTATTCCACCATGTGTTGACGGAAACCACAGTTGTTCAACTGAACATATACGCTTGCTGGTAGAAAAGAGACATTTCTTTAGATGGTAAAAAGATGGTACAGAAATAAAAACAAAATAGATTTATCTCAATCCATTGACATGCTTGATATTTTAGGACAACAATACATGTGATTTGCAATTTAGATGGCAACTGAGTGGGTTTAACATGTCGTTAACGACATAGATACATTATTGATCCTGATGCCAATTAGTGCTAATATAAGATTTATTTCTAGAATCTATGGCAAATTAGACATTACTAACAACTCCATATAAATAAATACTGTATATATATCTCTCTCTCCCTATCTCTTGCTGCTGCAATATAATGAGTCTTAAGTTTAGCCATTAACCTTTCCATAAAAAAATAATTTATGACAAAGTAAAATAACCACTTGGGGAGTATAAATCAAGCGGTTTAAAGAGCTTTTTTGACAGGATTAGCCCATTAAAATACATCAATTTCAAATTTGCAGTAGCTTGGAATCCAATCAATTTAAATTTGCACATAAAACATTATATAGAAGCTTTACCATTTCGCAACAATAAAAAGCACATTAAATATAAAATAAGATATAACAGCCACATTTTCTTAAAAACATAAAAAACAAATAATTATTTTCATAGGGATTCTGACAATAATTTTTTACAGACCTCAAATTAACATTTTGCTGATCATAATTAATTTGTTTATATTAAAAAATATGGAAAATGTCTTTTCAATAGATCCAAGATGATTTGAGAAGTTTAAAATAGAACAGTGTTTTGACACTGATTGGAAAATTAGCATCAAAGGGTCCCCAAGGTATGTGATGAGTTTTTGTGCCACATATAGATTTGAAAAGCATAAGATAATTTGGTTGTTGCAGGATTTGTTTTAATGATTTGGGATGAATTTGGTTTTTCGAAAACCTATTAAAAGCCATTTGGTGCAATCACATGGGAATTTTAATTGATTGGGAAGGAGACAATTTTGTTATCTCATTAGATGCTTATTGAGAATAATAATCAACCCTATTATAATCTGTCAAAGCACTTAAATCAGCAATACATTTTGCCGATAATAATAACTTTAGTGTAGAAGACATTTGTTGAGCATTGTAGCGCTTTTTGTACTTTTCCGGTGGAGGCTTTCAATCGTTTGCAGGCTCTGTTCACATTTAAAAAAATCCTAATTTTGTAAACACTTTTAAATAGCAAACAAATAATATTCCTAAAATAAAAAGCATGCTCGCATGCTCGCTAATAGAATCTTAACCCAGAATAATAGATCATGATTGCACTTAAGGTGGTTATTAATATTGTAATCATATTTTAACAGAAAATGACAAGGAAAGGGTTAATTGTGCACACTGTTCATTTTTTTAAAGACACTATAGCAACATTCAGTCAAATGAAAAAGGCAGTTGTCAGCAACAATGTATCATTTTCTTAAGATATTCTGTATTCTTATTGGCTTAATTTTCTTCTGTGCTTGTAATGATACTAGTGCTCAGTTGGTTGGAAACCAATAGCTGATAGAGGCAGACAGATGTAGAACAAGCTTTAGTAGCAATAATTTCTAATAGAAGAGTAGAAGAGAGGATAGTCAAACAAGCTGTAGTTGGTACACAGGAAATTAAACTGTATAGATATGAAGCTTTATGACAACTTTATGACAATTCCACCAATAGAACATTGGGTAGTAAACTCCCCCTGAAGCCTCGCCGGAAACAAGGGGCATCATGCTCCATGCAGTGCTTGATAAATATGCTCTATTGTATTACACTGTGGTTATGAGGCTGGCATCATTGGGAAGGATGAATACAAATACATGAGTATGTTCTATCCTCTTACTGTTTTATATCTTTTTCTCAAAATTCATAAATCAAAGGAAAAATCACTTGGCAGACCTATTGTTTGTCCCGGGGGATTAATTTTCTCTGGTGGTATTGGTATTGTTCCATAGGTAAGAAGAGAATGTGGATGAACTCTCAGTGTGGCGTGCGTCAGCGCTGTTTAGAGGAATGTTTTGTTATGTAAGACATGGTGTTTGTACTGCACAGAATTTTACACAGGTTTTTGGCTGATATACCATTTGATAAAGGTGTTAGTTAAGCACAGAAACTTTCTATCTGCTGTAATAATAATTTTGTTTTATAATTTTCCCTATGGGCTTTTTTTTACCCGAGCTTGTCTGACATTAACTACCTGAGTCCCTTAAAGTTGTGCAGCTGTATGTGAGTGCTGGTTAGAACCCAGGGCAGTGAGTTTTGCAGGGTAATAGGATGTATACCGAGTCCTGTTTGAGAGCACCGTCCATCTCCATGTTTTGTATGTGTCTAGGGAGCTTACAAAAGACCTGTGTCACCCCTGTTTGTATCTCAGTGTGTTTGGTTGAAGGCTGCATTGTGTGGCTGCAGGTTAGAGACTCAGGGACGAAGAGACCTTGACGTGGTCCAGGGCGTATTACCATTTGACCAAATGTTTCATTCTCTTGGTATAATTTATATACAGAGCACAAATGCACTACTGGGAGCTAGCTGCACACATCAGTAAGCCAATTATAAGAGGTATATATATATATATATATATATATATATATATATATATATATATATATATATATATATATATACTGTATATATACTGTATATATACTGTATATATACATACACATGATTCAATTAGCAGCTAGCTTCCAGCTCCTGAACCTACCTAGATATGCTTTTAAACCAGGAATACCAAGAGAACAAAGGAAATTATATCATAGAAGTAAACTGGAAAGTTGCTTAAAATGATATGTTGTATCTGAATCATGAAAGAAAGTTTTTGGGTTTTATGTCCCTTTAATGAGAAAATCATAAAGTTTATATTACAGTACTGATTGGTACAAAATTCCAGTTACTATTGTTTAAAATGTTTAGATTAAACTGACATCAGACACTAGTCAGTGGGCTAATATGATGTGAAAATACCCATAACTGAGTGCAACTTGAATGGGAGAACAATGTATGTCAATTTACATTAGCATTTAGAGTGTAAAGGAATCCATATGAGTTGAATGAACAGGAAAAACGTCCAGCAATGAAAAAAAATCAGCAAGCATCAATTGAATCTATACATAATAGAGATGCTGTGTACAGGATTCTCACAACATAGTGCATATTTTATTTTTATGTTTCTGCACTAAAAACACTTTATAGAATTCCCACCTTCAACTAAATGTGTCAAACACAACACACCTTAACATGTAATTGGTTTTCAATGCTACTTAAAAGATCCAAGAACAAAAGCGTTGTTGTTTTCTTTATAAAGAAAATACATTTTGTTTAAGGAATAGTCTAGTCAAAATTAAACTTTAATGATTCAGATAGCGCAGGTAATTTTAAGCAACTTTCTAATTTACTCCCATTATCAATTTGTCTTTGTTCTCTTGGTATCTTTATTTGAATGCAAGCATTGGAGCCAGCCCATTTTTTGGTTCAGCACCTGGGTAGCGCTTGCTGATTGGTGGCTACATTTAGACACCAATCAGAAATCACTACCCAGGTCCCGAACCAAAAAAAGGGCTGGCTTCTATGCTTACATTCCTGCTTTTTCAAATAAAGATACCAAGAGAACTAAGAAAAATTGATCATAGGAGTAAATTAGAAAGTTGCTTAAAATTGCATGCTCTATCAGAATCATGAAAGTTTAATTTTGACTAGACTATTCCTTTAAAGCACAAGAAACATACATCTTAAAGAAACAAAACTTAAATGGAAAAAAGTGCAAAAAGCAAATACTCAAATATGTTAAATTATTTTATTATTTCACTGTTGCTTGTAAATAACTATGGGATCCTCACAATCCTGTAGAAAAGTTTTTCAAATAATTTAATTACAAAACTCCCTATGGGGATTTTTTTGTAGAAAATCATTTGATAAACGTTTTCTACATGATTGTGATCGATCTCTGTGTCACACCTGCACAAGGATTAAACACATTCAGGTCATTCACAATCTTTTGACTGAGCCATTTTTGGTTCTTTTTTTGGCCTTAAAAGGCCCCTTTAATTTCAACAAGATCACAATAGAGGGTTTTAGGCTGTTTCTCGCAGTCGCAATCGTGTTTTTGTTTTACAAAGAAAAGTGCTAGGGGCCGATTTATTAAGCTGCGAATGCAGCTGTTTCCGTGCAAACAAAAGTTAAGAAGCAGCGGTCTAAGATCGCTGCTCTTTAACTCATCTGCCACCTCAGAGGTGGCGGACAGCAATCATCCTGATCAGATACGATCAAGATGATTGACACCCCCTGCTAGCGGCCGATTGGCCGCGAATGTGCAGGGGGCGGCATTGCACAAGCATTTCACTGTAAAATGCTTGCGCAATGTTAAATGCCGACAACGTATGCTGTCGGCATTTAGCGATGTCGGGCGCACATGATTCACTACAGCGGATCATGTCTGTCCAACATTTAATAAATCTATCCCCTATTCTTAACATGGAGCTGACAAGTTCTCTGTGTTTACAACCCATTTTCAAGAGACTTCTTAACACATTTTTGAGACCAGTTTTGACTTTTCAAATTCAGCTCCTCAAGGCACTATATATAAAGCCTGAATTTGCATTTTTGACATATTTACAACAATGTAAAGACTATTTGTTATCACTTTAATATGTTGCACATATACAAGACACTCTAAAATGGTCACAGGAAATATTTTTAGAAGGTGTATTAACATACTTGGGCCACTATTTAAGAAAGTCTGGCGGACCTGATCTGACAGTGCGGATCAGGTCCGCCGGACCTCGCTGAATACGGCGAGCAATACGCTCGCCGTATTGAGCATTGCACCAGCAAGCTGGTGCAACGCCGCCCCCTGCAGACTCACGACCAATGGGCCGCCAGCAGGGGGGTGTCAATCAACCCGATCGCACTCGATCGGGTTGATTTCCGGCGATGTCTGTCCGTCTGCTCAGAGCAGGCGGACAGGTTATGGAGCAGCGGTCTTGATAGATAGGCCCCATGGTATTGATTCATTAAAGCTGTATTCATTGCTATTGTATATAGGACACACATCTACATATGTACAGTATATGTATTGAGTATGCTATATCGTGTACAACTAAGGGAATCTGCAGGAAAAGTGAAATTAGTCCCAATTGCATTGTCGTGATTGTCACTATTAGTACAAAAGTCTTCATTCTCAGTTTGGCGAGATCTCCTCTGAAATCAAGAAGAAGACTATGGATTTCTATTAGAAGGACTTAGGTTATCTTCTTATACTGGATTTTAATAATACTGACACTGCAAAACCACTTCATTGCAATATTGTACATGTTCAAAGTCGAAACACAATCACAACAGTGTTCTTTTCAGTGCTTGTGCTTACATTATTAAACTTTTAAACAGGATTTTGTGAATGTGAGTTGAGTAAGGTAGGCGCAAGCACTGTAAAACACGTCATGAACGGGTTTTGACTTTGCAAGCATAAAAGTATAAGTCATTAAAGAAAGAGCAAAAATCTTGTTTGAACATCCTCTTTGCAGATAAAACATTGCAATGAAGTTGCAATAATATTAAAATCCAGTTGTAACTTCTTGTAATATAACCCCAAGTCTGAAAAAGTTAGGACAGTATGGAAAATGGAAAAAAACAAACAACAAAAGTCATTTGAAAAATTAGGTAATGAAGGCCCTGTATAGCTGCGCAGCGGAAGACATGCATAAGGGATGAATGGGGAAAATTATGATTGCTAAACTTAACCAACTGGTGTCTTCAGTGCCCAAATACTTAATAAGTGTTATTAAAAGAAACGATGAAGATTACAGAGTGCTAAACAGTTGACTGTCCCAACTTTTTTGAAGTGTGTTGCTGTCATCAGATTTGAAATGAGTGTATATTTTCAAAATTACATTCAATTCACAAAGTAAAACATCAAATAATGGGTGGTAGTTATCAACGTGTCAACTTTCCTGCCTTCGCCAGCCCAATACGCCCGCCTAAGCTCGCCTCACATCGCCGCCGCGGACCTGAAAAATTTCGCCTAAGTTATCAAATAAAGCTGTCAAAAAGCCGCGCACCAAGTACGGGGCGATGAGCAGCAGACTGTGAGAGTTACCACTCATCCGATCTCGCTGCTCTTCGGCTTTTTCCCAGCTTTATTGCTAGCCTGTCACTAAGCACTCACACTAACTACACTGTTCTACCCCCTATACCAGCGCCCCGGGAGCCCCCCGCAACTAAATAAAATTATTAATCCCTAAACCGCCGCTCCTAGACCCTGCCGCAACTCTGATAAATGTATTAACCCCTAAACCGCCGCTCCCGGACACCGCTGCCACCTACATTATACCTAGTAACCCCTATCCTGCCCCCCCTATACCGTCGCCCTCTATAATAAAGTTATTAACCCCTATCCTGCTGATCCCGCACCTCGCCGCAAATAAATAAATAGTTTAACCCCTAAACCGCCGCTCCCTGAACCCGCCGCAGCCTATATTAAATTTATTAACCCCTATCCTGCCCCCCCTACACCGTCGCCACCTATAATAAATTTATTAACCCCTATCCTGCCCCCCCTACACCGTCGCCACCTATAATAAATTTATTAACCCCTATCCTGCCCCCCACTACACCGCCGCCACTGTAATAAAATTATTAACCCCTAAACCTAAGTCTAACACTAACCCTAACACCCCCCTAACTTAAATATTAATTAAATAAATCTAAATAATATTTCTATTATGAACTAAGTTAATCCTATTTAAAACTAAATACTTACCTGTAAAATAAACCCTAATATAGCTAGAATATAAATAATAATTATATTGTAGCTATCTTAGGATTTATTTTTATTTTACAGGTAACTTTCAATTTATTTTAACTAGGTACAATAGCTATTAAATAGTTATTAACTATTTAATAGCTTACCTAGCTAAAATAAAGAGAAATGTACCTGTAAACTAAAAACTAACCTAAGTTACAATTACACCTAACACTACACTATACAGGTGGCCCTCGTTTTACAACGGTTCAATTTACACCGTTTCAGAATAACAACCTTTTTTTCCAGTCATGTGACTGCTATTGAAAAGCATTGAGAAGCAGTGCATTTATTAAAATAGCCAGTAGGTGGAGCTGTCCGCTTGTGTTGCAGAAAAGCCAAGCAAGCTGAAATTAATCAGTTTAACCAAACCTGAGCTATCGAGCAGATTTCAAAGGAACAAGATCTTCCTGTCTATAAATCAGTCCAGATTGGAATGCATAGAAAGAACTGTTTGCAGAAAAATGCAAGTGAAGTCTGTGTTGTGTGATTATTTTATTAGGTTTATAATGCTGTTTAGCATTTAAAGTCTTCATTTCAAAGCTTTAAAAATAATGTATTAGGTGTTACTTATGACAATTTTGAGAGGGGCCTGGAACCTATCTCCCTCACTTCCTATTGACTTACATTATAAACTGGGTTTCAATTTACAATGGTTTCGATTTACAACCATTCCTTCTGGAACCTAACCCCGGCGTAAACTGAGGGCTACCTGTACTTTAATAAATTATTCCTATTTAAAACTAAATACTTACCTGTAAAATAAACCCTAAGATAGCTACAATATAATTAATAATTACATTGTAGCTATCTTAGGATTTATATTTATTTTACAGGTAACTTTGTATTTATTTTAGCTAGTTAGAATAGTTATTAACTATTTAATAACTACCTAGCTAAAAGAAATACAAAATTACCTGTAAAATAAATCCTAACCTAAATTACAATTAAACCTAACACTACACTATCATTACATTAATTAAATAAATTAACTACAAATAACTACAATTAAATACAATTACATAAACTAACTAAAGTACAAAAAATAAAAAAAGCTAAGTTACAAAAAATAAAAAAAATGTTACAAACATTTTAAAAATATTACAACAATTTTAAGCTACTTACACCTAATCTAAGCCCCCTAATAAAATAACAAACCCCCCAAAATAAAAAAATGCCCTCTTTTACCTTACCAGCCCTTAAAAGGACCTTCTGTGGAGCATTCCCCAAAGAATTCAGCTCTTTTGCCTGTAAAAGAAAAATACAACCCCCCCAACATTAAAACCCACCACCCACATACCCCTAATCTAACCCAAACCCCTCTTAAAATAACCTAACACTAATCCCCTGAAGATCATCCTACCTTGAGTCGTCTTCACTCAGCCGAGCAGCGATGGAACCGAAGTGGACATCTGGAGCGGAAGAAGTTATCCTCCATGCGGCGCTGAAGAAATCTTCCATCCGATGAAGTGATCCTCCAAGCGGCACTGAAGAAGTATTCGATCCGGGCGATGTCATCTTCCAAGCTGGGTCTTCAATCTTCATCCCGCCGACGCGGAACATCCTTTACCGACGGACTACCGACGAATAAAGGCTCCTTTAAGGGACGTCATCCAAGATGGCGTCCCTTCAATTCTGATTGGCTGTTAGGATTCTATCAGCCAATCGGAATTAAGGTAGGAAAAATCTGATTGGCTGATTGAATCAGCCAATCAGATTCAAGTTCAATCCGATTGGCTGATCCAATCAGCCAATCAGATTGAGCTCGCATTCTATTGGCTGATCGGATCAACCAATCGGATTGAACTTGAATCTGATTGGCTGATTCAATCAGCCAATCAGATTTTTCCTACCTTAATTCCGATTGGCTGATAGAATCCTATCAGCCAATCGGAATTGAAGGGACGCCATCTTGGATGACGTCCCTTAAAGGAGCCTTCATTCGTCGGTAGTCCGTCGGTAAAGAAGGATGTTCCGCGTCGGCGGGATGAAGATTGAAGACCTGGCTTGGAATAGAAGACTTCTTCAGCAATTCTTGGAAGATGACATCGCCCGGATCGAAGACTTCTTCAGCGCCGGATGTCCACTTCGGTTCCATCGCTGCTCGGCTGAGTGAAGACGACTCAAGGTAGGATGATCTTCAGGGGATTAGTGTTAGGTTATTTTAAGGGGGGTTTGGGTTAGATTAGGGGTATGTGGGTGGTGGGTTTTAATGTTGGGGGGGGTTGTATTTTTCTTTTACAGGCAAAAGAGCTGAATTCTTTGGGGCATGCCCCACAAAAGGTCCTTTTAAGGGCTGGTAAGGTAAAAGAGCTTTGAACTTTTTTAATTTAGAATAGGGTAGGGCATTTTTTTTATTTTGGGGGGGTTTGTTATTTTATTAGGGGGCTTAGATTAGGTGTAAGTAGCTTAAAATTGTTGTAATATTTTTAAAATGTTTGTAACTTATTTTTTTATTTTTTGTAACTTAGCTTTTTTTATTTTTTGTACTTTAGTTAGTTTATGTAATTGTATTTAATTGTAGTTATTTGTAGTTAATTTATTTAATTAATGTAATGATAGTGTAGTGTTAGGTTTAATTGTAACTTAGGTTAGGATTTATTTTACAGGTAATTTTGTATTTCTTTTAGCTAGGTAGTTATTAAATAGTTAATAACTATTTAATAACTATTCTAACTAGCTAAAATAAATACAAAGTTACCTGTAAAATAAATATAAATCCTAAGATAGCTACAATGTAATTATTAATTATATTGTAGCTATCTTAGGGTTTATTTTACAGGTAAGTATTTAGTTTTAAATAGGAATAATTTATTAAAGTATAGTGTAGTGTTAGGTGTAATTGTAACTTAGGTTAGTTTTTAGTTTACAGGTACATTTCTCTTTATTTTAGCTAGGTAAGCTATTAAATAGTTAATAACTATTTAATAGCTATTGTACCTAGTTAAAATAAATTGAAAGTTACCTGTAAAATAAAAATAAATCCTAAGATAGCTACAATATAATTATTATTTATATTCTAGCTATATTAGGGTTTATTTTACAGGTAAGTATTTAGTTTTAAATAGGATTAATTTAGTTCATAATATAAATATTATTTAGATTTATTTAATTAATATTTAAGTTAGGGGGGTGTTAGGGTTAGTGTTAGACTTAGGTTTAGGGGTTAATAATTTTATTACAGTGGCGGCGGTGTAGTGGGGGGCAGGATAGGGGTTAATAAATTTATTATAGGTGGCGACGGTGTAGGGGGGCAGGATAGGGGTTAATAAATTTAATATAGGTTGCGGCGGGTTCAGGGAGCGGCGGTTTAGGGGTTAAACTATTTATTTGCGGCGAGGTGCGGGATCAGCAGGATAGGGGTTAATAACTTTATTATAGAGGGCGGCGGTATAGGGGGGCAGGATAGGGGTTACTAGGTATAATGTAGGTGGCGGTGGGCTCCGGGAGCGGCGGTTTAGGGGTTAAGACATTTATTATAGTTGCGGTGGGCTCCGGGAGCGGCGGTTTAGGGGTTAATATCTATAGAGTAGCTTGCGGTGGGCTCCAGGGGTGGCGGTTTAGGGGTTAATATGTATAGAGTAGCTTGCGGTGGGCTCCAGGAGCGGCGGTTTAGGGGTTAAACACTTTATTTAGTTGCGGCAGTGTAGGGGGGGACAGATTAGGGGTATTTAGACTCGGGGTACATGTTAGGGTGTTAGGTGTAGACAGCTCCCATAGGAATCAATGGGATGTCTGTCAGCAGCGAACTTGTACTTTCGCTGTGGTCAGACTCCCATTGATTCCTATGGGATCCACGCCTCCAGGGTGGCGGATTGAAAACCAGGTACGCTGGGCCGTAAAAGTGCCGAGCGTACCTGCTAGTTTTTTGATAAATAGCAAAAGTAGTCAGATTGTTCCGCACTTGTGTGTGGAACATCTGGAGTGACGTAAGAATCGATCTGTGTCGGACTGAGTCCGGCGGATCGAAGTTTACGTCACAAAATTCTACTTTTGCCGGGATCTAGCCTTTGATAACTAAGGCGAATCAGCCTCGCCACAAATACGCTGCGGAATTCCAGCGTATTTGAGGTTGATGGCTTGATAACTACCCCCCAATGTGTTAATAATGTGTTTTCAATATAGTACAGGGTGAATTGAATTTTCAAATGACTCTTTTTGTTTGTTATTTTACATTCTCCATACCTTTTAAACTTTTTTGGAACTTTTTTGGAATTGGGGTTGTAGAAACCCGTAGTATTCGTCTTCATTTCAGATGAAGCTCATGCTAAATGGGAAAGCTGTGCTATTAAATCAATTACTGTAAATATTGAAAGAAAGAAAAACTTTAAATAAAATTAAATAGGTATATGCAAGGGAAATAATTTGGTTCCTCAAAAAGTTTCAGTTCAGAATTTTTAGCTGATTTGGACGTCAGAAAAATGTATTCATGGTCAGGTCCGAATATTCGTATACAAAATTAGTTCAAAGTAAAATTTATTCAATTACATTACGGCTAAAGAAAAACGCACAACACTTTAATTTTAGCAACAAAATTACACTGCTATAAAATGCCAAAAAATGAAAGATGCAGTGCTAGCTGTGGCATGAGAACATATAGGAGCTAGAACAATTTTTACAAAGAGAATTAAAACAATAAATTAAAATCTTTAGATTATTACAGAAATATCAATTATTCACTAACACCATCTTTTTCCAACCACACTATTGTCTTCCCTCTTCTAATCTTTCACTTCCCACCACTACAACCTTTCCGTACTCTCATACTTTTTTTTCAAATCTCTCATTCTTTTTCAACTCCCTAAGTACCAACATTTCTCACTTTCTCACACACTTGCTCCATAACAAGTTTATAGTTATAGTTATCCTTTTTAGACTCAATTTAGAGTAGGGCAGGAGCAGAAGAGACAGCCAGAGCAGATAGCAGACTTAATGAACTAGGTAGGCCTCTGATTACAGTACATACACTTCAAAAATACACCTGCAAGGGAGGAGGACCAACATTTGTTTAGAGTACCTTGGACACACCAGCCAGCAGTTATCTAAGGATTAGTCCGTGACATATGATGACCACCACAGAGCAGGAAGGGCAGATGCAGGAGTGTAAAACATTTCGAGCAGAAACCGAGTCAATGTTAAGGGTGAGGGTAATCTAGCTTTGGAATGTTAAATTTGAGAAATGCCATTCTCTCCATGAGCTGCAGTGACATTTGTGAGCACTGAGGATTCAATGTATTGCCAGTTAATTAAAACACTCACTCACTTTGCACAGTGCTTGGGGGACTAGAGAGAAGCTCCTGAGCTTCTAAAGCCAGGGCATGCCACACAATCCTCCAGTCATCCTAATAGCTCGGAGGGTCTGCTGCAGAGGGAAGAAAAGGTTTAACAAAAAAAAAACTTTACCATGTCTGAGTCACTTGTAATACCCTTTCTTGAGGGGGCTTCAGTGTGTCCCGCCAAACAGTCTACTGCTTCTAACCAAAACTCAGCTGCTCCACTTAGTTGTTTTATGCTGCTGCCACTGTCAATAGGAGATTAAAAATTATATCTGTCCCTGCTAATGCACTTCTTCCTCACAAAGCTTTCCACCCTTTTCTTGGACCACACATATCCTGCAAATCAGTTTGTTCCTCTTAGTCGGCAGGTTATTATTTCCGATAGACATTTTTCAGGTATAGAAGCCTTTACCACTAGGATGTGAGCCGAAAAATGCACACTGATAAAATTACACTCACAGAGAGCCTTTGCAATATTGGCTGCTCCATTGGTGAATACAATTCCAGTTTTGTCCAAAAAGGAGATTTACAAAACAAAATATGGAGTTCTGATTATCTTTTTGTCAAGTAAGATGCCAACTAAATGATGACAACAGCATGCAGTGGCTGAAAGGAAAGGCCCTGAACTGCCTAAATAATAATTTTAAAGGCTAAATAGTGGATTGGTGACTTACGGAAAGGTCTCGTTAGTCTCAAAGTCTGTAGAAAGATGTGAATAATCAGTAGTAAGATCAAAATGTCCTAAAAAGCAACAGACAATGGACACACACACACAAACTCAAACACAAACTTGCACATACACCCAAGGAAACACCGACAGAGACAGCCTCAGAAAACACACAAAGACATACACACACAGAGAGGCAACCACATAAAACACACAAAGACATACATACACACACTCTCACAGAGACACCCATAGAAAAAGCACAAAGACATACGCACACACCCTCACAGACATACACAGAAAATGCACAAAGACATACACACCCACCCTCGCAGAGAGACCCACAGAAAAAAATGCATACACACTCATAGAGACACGAACAAAAGCACAAAGACATAAACACAGACACCCACAGAAACACTCACAGGAGGTAAAATGTCTGAACATTGCATCCCCTAAATCAACAGTGTGTGACATGCATGATAAAAATTTGTAGAAATTAAGAGATCACTTTTTAAAGAATCATATTTGTAAATGAGCAAACAAAAATCTAGATGGCTAGATGAAGAAAAGTACTTTTGAAAGGTTGACATATGTTTTTTCCCCCGACCAAGAGCACCACTTTAAAAATGGTGTACAAATGTTCCCTTCTATCAGCTGGATTTTGAAAATGCCGTACTCTATATGGTCTTGGTTGAAACATAAGCTGTGGTACCCAGTCTCATACCATTAGATCTGGTTAAATGCAGGATTTAGGCTTCTTTGTATGTATTTCAAAATTAAGTCAGCTGTAGTGTAAACTGAACAGTGTTAAGTAAACCTGTCTCATTTCAAACACTGAGCAATCTTAGTCTAAGAGTATAAAATTTTATGCAGATGTAAAAATCTTAGATAAAATGCATAAAGGGGCAGTAAACTGGAATGTATTTAAAATATATATATATATTAATAAAAAAACTCATATCTGCCAAAAGGGCATCTACCATTTGTGTATTGAGGAGGAAACATTTATGCATGGCTTTAAATATAGAAATTCTACAGCATTGTCAAATAATCATAAATACACTGCTGCATATTGCTAAAAAAAAAATTGTTTTTATGGACCCCTGGCCCCACCATACAACTACTACCACACTGAAGTTACAATCCGAAATTGCACAAAGAAATAAAAAACATTTACTAAGTAAGTCCTACCTCCTCTGCAAATGAAAGTGATCTGCCGTCTGACTCAAGCACACACTGTACAAACTTAAGTGCAAAGTCTGTCTCACACTGTGCATAGTGGTTTAGTGCACACTCTCAAATGCTAATGCTTTACTCCTTGTAACAGCATTTCCCATGCTCAATAGCACTCTGCTGTAGTACCCTCTGGTGGCTGCCAAAATTTAAAAAAAAATAGTTGTTCTTGCCTCATGGGCCCCCCTGGCCCATTGGGCCCCTGACAGGAGTCACCCCTGTCACCCCCTGATGGCAGCCCTGCACCTGCCCACTCTCCTACCACTATGCCATCATCCTCCTTAGAGCCTGCAAAACATTTTCAGTGATATGCCGTTCATCCAAAACTTTAGGATGGAGAAGGAAGAACCAGTACCCCTGCTAATCTACCGACTGACTCCTTCCCTGACAGGGGCTTCCTGCCGCTGTCCCACCACTAGCGGTAGCACTACCCTCATCCTCATCACATGCCCTGGGCTGCCACCAGTATGCCCAGCAACCCTCACCATCTCCTCCTTCAACACTGAAACGGTAGAGTGAGGGGACTACACTACTTCTGAAAGTGTCACATGAAGGGAGGTGGTAGTGGGGAGCAACTGCTTCCTTCAACTGCTTGAAAGGCTCACCTTCAAGCATGGTGAAGGACGCATCACCGACAGCTACCATCTGACATATCAGATGGGTTAATTTTCTTGACTGCTGCCTGGACATCCCTACAGAGAAACCCCCCAAAATCATCAAGGGTGTGCTGAACACATGTTGAGATATTAAAGGTGTTACCTGACTCTGCTGACTGTCATCAATACCATGTCCCCTGTCATGACTACTGCTGGTAGTGCTTGTAGGTGGCATTGCTTAGTAGGTGCCGCTGGCCCTGTCTTCTTCCCTCAATAACAATTTGCACTTAGCAAAGAGGACATTTCCAATACTAGCAAAGAGTTCCCACACTTGAAGACATGATCTCCTTGCTGGTGGTTTGAGATGTGGAACCACTAAATCTCTGCTCTCCCTGGTACACTGTTTCTTCTCCTAGTGGTGGTGAAACTGCCAACACTACTAGTGGAACTGGTAACATGGGAAGTGGGTGAGACTGTTGTATGAACACTCTACAACAGAGGATGATGATGGTGATATAAAGGGAAAGAATACAGGAGAATACTGCTGGCCTTTAAGTGGGGAGGAAGTTGTACTGCTGCCCATTGTGCACGGATTCTCTGGTGGAATCTCATTTTCCTCCACCATCTCCTAAGGCTTGTAATCAAGATCCTTCTGATCCACAGAAGTTACAGTAATATCTTCATCCCCTAAAACAGACACAATGAGATTATCTACATCTCCTGCAGCGTCTCTTCTGCTGCTGCAGTTGTTTAGTGACAGCCTTTCAGATTTTGATAAACCCACCCAGCTGCTGCTATAAAACATGAAGAGAATCAGGAGAGTGGTAGAACTGGCAGTGGCATAACTTATGGTGGCACAGGGGTAAACACTGGTGCAGGTGGTTGTAGGAATAGACTGTCAAAAGATGCCACTTGGTAACCTCAGGCCCCCTCCCAATCCTACTACTAGACTTGAAGCCAATGTCAATTCAGCAGCCTTACCTTCCATTCCCCTCACTGTCTGCTTTTGTTTTTAGGTTGGGCTTAGACAACCCTTACTGCTACTGATGCTTCTGCTATGAGTCATGGGAGTGGTAGGCCCTGCATATCTAATGCTCCTGGTGGGCATGGTATTGCATGCTACAACTGACACTGATTTAGATGTTTTAGCTTAAGGAGTAGACAATGGCCTTGAAAATTATATTTGACTCAGTGAAGCAGAGGCAAAAGGGTTTGTCCCATTTCTGCTCATTAGACAAGGAGAAGCAGACAAAGACTCTGCACTGGTATGACAGTGCTTTTGGTGGTGGTGATGGCAGTCAGAGACATAGTACACTCTGACTGACTAGCACTTTTATGACAGAATCATATAATTATATATTATTTGCTATAAGATTTTGTTTTGTTGGCGCCCCCACTGCAATAACAAATATGTTTTTAATAAGGTGAGGTTTACACTGTACTACAATATACTGTATATAATACTAATAGTATACGAGTAACAGTATAGGTAACAGACATGCACTCTGTGCAATATAGCCAGCTTCTGAGAAATTATTATTATAATAAATTATTGTTGTTATATATTTACACTCAAATAAAAAGGTATGCTATGTAACTGCTATGGTGGTGTAGTGAGCCTATAGAAAACTGCTAGGTTCCCATGGTGCGCCACTGCAATACAAATAATATTGTTTCAATTAGATGAGGGGTACTCGTAATATTTATTTAATGTTTCTAATATATATATATATATATATATATATATATATATATATATATATATATATATATATATATATATATATATATATATATATATATATATGTGTATGTATTCTGACCAATGGCTTGTTTTCAGACTATTCTAGTGTTACCAGTCTGTCACAGCAGTACCTGTGTATCAAGTGTCACCAACCTGTCACAACAGTACCTGTGTATCCAGTGTCACCATCCTGCCATAGCAGTACCTGTGAATCCAGTGTCACCAGCCTGTCACATAAGTATCTGTGTATCCAGTGTCACCATCCTGCCATAACAGTACATGTGAATCCAGTGTAACCAGCCTGTCACAGAAGTACCTATGTCACCAGTCCTTGTTCCTAGAGTGGGCACTCCAGTCCTCAGCCCTAGAGTGGGCACTCCAGTCCTCAGCCCTAGAGTGGGCACTACTTCAGACTTTGGCTCTGGTGTGGGCAGTACTTATGCTAAGTCCTGTGGCTCCCCCCAAGGCTCCAAATCCTGAGTCCAGTATTCAACTCCAGTACAATAAACTTGCCTTGTCTGTTTTTGTAGCTATGCCTAAAAGGGGTAGTTCCTCTAAGAAACCCTTCTCACTTATCCCTTTTAACACCCAAGATGGACTTAAGCCTGACACCTCTACTTCTGAGCTCCAAACCCATGAACCCACTCTTGCAAGCATGACAAATGTTTACTTAGACTCCGACCACTCTATGCTAGGTTGAAAAGTGGATTGGACAAGCATGCTTGGCATTTATTGCCTAACAACTTACTGCCCTCACTTTAATCATTTTGTAATGCTCTATCAGGATGGACAGGGGAAGTTGTACACAAGAACGGTCAGACCCTCTGTACATCACTGAAAATGAATGAGCTGATTTGTCAATTGATCTCAGCTCCTTCCCCCTCTCCTTTGTTCTCTGCCCCTTTTTGGGTGCTGAAGGTGTCAAAATAAAAACAAAATGAATGCGACTAACAAACATGAAAAATTTATTTTTTGGGCATTTTGGTCCCCGGTCCATTTGTTTAGTCGTTATGCAGTTGACTGGATGAATGGGTCTAGATTCAGGCAAATACGTATTTGTCTGAAGACGAATGCACATGTCTAAAATGAAAAGTGACAATATAGCTAGTGAGCTAATATGCCCAGTATGCCCATCACGCCTACATGCAAATGCCATTCAGACAGTTTAGCAGTGACGAGGATAGATTCAAATTGCAATAGGTTAATGCCACACATATAAATTAGTATTTCCCTTACATAGTGAACAAAGGGTTTTATTCAAAAGAACTTTACTGTAACCTTAAAAGGTATAAAAAGGTTATTGTATATGTCATTTTTTAACGCAGGATACATTTTGCATTGTAATCACTCAAAAAAACACACTGACCAATTTGTCTGGAAAGCAAAAAGCAATTTTGAGAGTGAAAACCAGATAGATTATGGTCAAGCCCATAGTTAACCCCTTAACGACCATGACGTACCCTTTACGTCACCGGTCATTAAGGGTTTTCCTGGCTGCTATAGCGCAGGTCTTGCCGCAAGACTGCGCTATTAGACCCTCCCTCCTGCGGTCTTAGCTCGGCCCCATAGAAAGACCAGTGATGTACAGGGTACGTCGCTGGTCTTTAAAGGGCTAAAGTCTGCTCCAGATTGGCAAGGTGCTAGTGGGGGCTTGCTTAATATTATCTGGTGAACTGCTGCTTTTGAGCATATGTATGTATGCTTTTCATCAAAGGATACAAAGAGAACAAAATCAATCTGTTAATAGAAGTAATTTTAAAAGTGTTTTAAAAGTGCATGTTGTATCCAAATTATGAAAGTTTAATTCTCACTTTCATGTCCCTTTATTTAAGTGTTGTAGAAACCAGAGAAAATGTGCTACGTGTAAAAGATATTTGCAAAATAAGAAAAAAAAATTGCAAACAAATAAAATGAATAAACAGCTCTCTAGCACTTCCTTATCGAGTTATAAAAGCAGTTTTTTGTAGTTATTGCACAATAATGTTCAATACAGAGGTCTGGTAATAAAATTCTGTGTATGGATTACAGCACTATTATTGCAAGGCTTTGGCAGATTTATTGCTATTTTTTATCATATTACACTCAACTAGATTTGTGATGTGTGTTAGAAGTTCTGCATTTCATATTAAAATAAAGACTTTGATATTATGATTTCTGTATTTTAAAGGGACATATAAGCATAAGTGAGAAAAAGTTGTGACATTAAAAAAATAGGCTGCATTAAATGCACAACTTGGAGGTTTGAATATAAGGGCCTAGATTACAAGTGGAGCTACCACCACTCAAATTAAATCAATAACGCTCTCATTCTTGCTGTCATATTACAATTTGAAAGCTAAAAGGTGGCGCTTGAGTGAAAGCCTCAGGACGTCTAAATCCCCCTCCTCATAGACTTCTATTCGGCACCTTACAAAACCCTGTTCTGGCTTTTACTTAAGGCGCGTTAACCCAAAAGTCAAAGGGTGCTAAAGCACAAGGTACACTAATAAATAGTTTAAATAGCTTTGTTCATCACTTAAGTTACTTATGTTACACACACACACATATATATATATATATATAAAAACATACACACACACATATATACATATATTTATATATATATATATATATATATATATATATATATATATATATATATATATATATATATATATATATATACAGTGGGGCAAAAAAGTATTTACTCAGCCACCAATTGTGCAAGTTCTCCCACTTAAGAAGATGAGAGAGGCCTGTAATTTTCATCATAGGTATACCTCAACTATGAGAGACAAAATGTGGAAACAAATCCAGACAATCACATTGTCTGATTTGGAATGAATTTATTTGCATATTATGGTGGAAAAAAAGTATTTGGTCACCTTAAAACAAGCAAGATTTCTGGCTCTCGCAGACCTGTATCTTCTTCTTTAAGAGGCTACTCTGTCCTCCACTCATTACCTGTATTAATGGCACCTGTTTGAACTTGTTATCAGTATAAAAGACACCTGTCCACAACCTCAAACAGTCACACTCAAAACTCCACTATGGTGAAGACCAAAGAGCTGTCGAAGGACACCAGAAACAAAATTGTAGACCTGCACCAGGCTGGGAAGACTGAATCTGCAATAGGCAAGCAGCTTGGTGTGAAGAAATCAACTGTGGGAGCAGTAATTAGAAAATGGAAGACATACAAGACCACTGATAATTTCCCTCAATCTGGGGCTCCACGCAAGATCTCACCCCGTGGGGTCAAAATGATCACAAGAACGGTGAGCAAACATCCCAGAACTACACGGGGGGACCTAGTTAATGACCTGCAGAGAGCTGGGACCAACGTAACAAAGGCTACCATCAGTAACACAATACACCGCCAGGGACTCAGATCCTGCAGTGCCAGACGTGTCCCCCTGCTTAAGCCAGTACATGTCCGGGCCCGTCTGAAGTATGCTAGAGAGCATTTGGATGATCCAGAAGTGGATTGGGAGAATGTCATATGGTCAGATGAAACCAAAGTAGAATTGTTTGGTAGAAACAAAACTCATTGTGTTTGGAGGAGATAGAATGCAGAGTTGCAACCAAAGAACACCATACCTACTGTGAAGCATGGGGGTGGCAACATCATGCTTTGGGGCTGTTTCTCTGCAAAGGGAACAGGATGACTGATCTGTGTACATGAAAGAATGAATGGAGCCATGTATCGTGAGATTTTGAGTGCAAACCTCCTTCAATCAGCAAGGCCATTGAAGATGAAATTTGTCTGGGTCTTTCAGCATGACAATGATTCCAAACACACCACCCGGGCAATGAAGGAGTGGCTTCGTAAGAAGCATTTCAAGGTCCTGGAGTGGCCTAGCCAGTCTCCAGATCTCAACCCCATAGAAAACCTTTGGAGGGAGTTGAAAGTCCGTGTTGTCCAGCGACAGCCCCAAAACATCACTGCTCTAGAGGAGATCTGCATGCAGTAATGGGCCAACATACCAGCAACAGTGTGTGACAACCTTGTGAAGACTTACAGAAAACATTTGACCTCTGTCATTGCCAACAAAGGATATATAACAAAGTATTGAGATGAACTTTTGATATTGACCAAATACTTATTTTCCACCATAATTTTTGTCTGGATTTGTTTCCACATTTTGTCTCTCATAGTTGAGGTATACCTATGATGAAAATTACAGGCCTCTCTCATCTTTTTAAGTGGGAGAACTTGCACAATTGGTGGCTGACTAAATACACATAGGGGACATTTGGGGCAGTGTCCTTTCTCAAGCTAAGTGATTACAACAATATTCAAGTCACAAATATATAGGCAGTGAAAATTGTAAATTCAGGTGAACATTCTCTATTCATTAAAATTTAAAGAAGCAATAATATCTGGTTTGACGTATGTGCTTTATTATTTACAAGTGCTTTTTTAAAACATATTTATTTTATATATTTTTCTTCTTTTTGTTTTTTTCTAAAGTGTACTTTCTATAGTATTATTCATGCAATTTAATGCAATGTGATGTGAAGTTCATTTTAAAACCATTTTAACATATAATTTTTTAGCAATTTTGGCATATACATCACAATAGAGGACTTACATTTACTTTAACTCCTCAATTCTATTGAAGGATTGTGTATGTGCATCTCAACGCTATATGGTATAAATATATATTTCTACTTTTTAGTAGGTCTAAACTTAAAATATTGTTAACCCTTTGTCTATCTTTATTATACAATTTATTATTAGACCTCTTAGTTTTAAAAAAAAAAAAATCTTTATTATTTTATTTTTGAATTTAGTTCATCTTGATTTTTGTCTTTCTTTTTCCAGTTTCTTTCTTTTTCTTAATCCTTTGAAAATCTGGATCTATTTTGTAAAACAGAGAAAGGAAATTTAAATTAAAATTTGTGGTTTAAAAAAATAAAAACAAATTGCAATCTCTATTTAACTCTTTTGGCCCCATATATTCCAATTTATTTATCCATGCTACTGCTCTTTGTTTTAATTTTTTAATTCTATCCTGACCTCTCCTCTGTTTGGGTACATGTTCTAGTAATCTTCATGTTCTGAAATCTTAATTGACTAACATTGTGGTTCAATTTTTTAAAATGAGCTGGTACTGGTAAATCTGATATACCTTTCTGCATAGTATATTTATGTTGTGTGATTCTATCTTTAATTTTTTTGCTAGTTTCACCAATATATATTAAGCCACATGAGCATTTAGAAAGGTAAATGACATAATCTGTTTGGCAGGTGAATACACCCTGTAATTTTATCCTTTTTCCTGTTTGTGGGTGCTCTACTGAATTACCCCAAATCACACTATTACAATGGGAACAATTGTAGCATGGATAAGTACCTTTTTTATTTGTGGACCATTTTCTGCTCTTTTCCTCCTATATCAGAATGAACAAGGTTGTCAAACAGGTTTTCTGGTCTTTTATAAGCTAGAATTGGCATTTTTTAAAATTCTGTAATTTCTGGATAACTATTTTTTAGGATATACCAGTATTTTTTAACTATACCTGAAACTTTTTTGATGTTTATATTATATATACTGATAAATGGAATTATTTTTACATTTTCATTCCTTTTTTTTTTCGTTAGTAATTGTTTCCTATCCATTTCATCAACTCTATCCAGTCCAGCTGATAGTAGTTTATTGAGATAACCTCTCTCAGTAAAAAATGTTTGCATATCTTTTAGTCTGTTTTTACATTGGTCCTGTTCACTTACTAGTCTTTTAACTCATGTGGATTGTGATTTTAGAAGAGTATATTGGGGATGACAACTTTCATAGTGTAGTATAGTATTTGTATCTGTCTCCTTTGCAAAAAGATCTGTTTTAATGTGTTTGTCTACTATATAGATTGTAATATCTAGAAAATTGATAGTTTCATCACTAAATTGCATAGCAAATTCTATATTTTGTGAAGTTTTATTTAATTCCTCCATAAATGAGTGTAGTGAATCTCTACCCACTGACCATATCATAAATACATCATCTATATAGCCCCACCATACACTAGCATATTTTTTATATAATTCATTAGCATATATATGTTTTTGTGTATTAGCACCCATAGCCGTGCCTCTTTTTTGTTTGTAGTATGTATCTTCGAATAGGAAATAATTATTGTATAAGCCTACCTTAAGTAGATCTAATATAAATTCAATTTGTAAGTCTGTATAGGTATCTGATTTTTCTAGAAAGTATTTAGTGATTCCAGACCTCCCAAATGCGGTATACATGTGTATACATTTTTAACATCTAGGGTAACTAAGATGATATTTTCATTGTCCCAATTTACTGAATTCAGTTTATTTAGAAAGTCTGTTGAATCCTCCAAAAATAAAGGTAGTTTATTTACTATTGGTTTTAAGATTTTATCCAAAAAAGTTATTACATTAGAAAAAACTAAATCAATACTGGGTATGATTGGGCGGCCTAGGGGATGTCTTAAATTTTTGTGGATTTTTGGGAGAATACATATTATCGGGGTTACACGCTCTTTTTTAGTTAGATATTCTGTGAGGTTTTTTTCAATTATGTTTCTATCATAAGCTCTAATTACAATATTATTTACTTCGTCCTGAACATCTTTTAATGGATTCTTATCCAAATTTTCATATATATCACTATCCATCAGTTGTCTATTAATTTCTGATATATATTCCCTTCTATCCATAATAACTATGGCCCCTCCCTTGTCAGCTGGTTTTAGAATTATTCAGGGTTTTGTACAATTTTATTTAAGGCATCTTTTTCTACTGCTGTTAGAGACAGAGAATACTATTTAAAAAAAAGTTTTCAATTTACTTATATTATCAAATGTGCTTTGTTCCCATGATATTCTGTGTTGAAGAGATACCTAGGTAGGCACCAGGAGCACTACATTGCAGGAAATAGTGCTGCCATCTAGTGTTCTTGCAAATGGATAACATTCCTGAAAAACTGCTGCCATATAGTGCTCCTGAAATAGATTGGCTATTAAGCACACATCCCTGCTTTTCAACAAAAGATACCAACAGAAAAAAAATGAGAATAGAAGTTCATTAAAAAGTTATTTAAAATCACATGCTCCATACATATGAATCGTGAAAGAACATTCGGGGTTTCACATCCCTTTAATGTTGGTGACCGGTATTTTTAATAGAAGTTGGAAGTTGTCTTATTATAAATCTGGCCCTGATTTGACCATCCCAAAAATATATGGTACTTGAAAAAAAAAACCAGATTATTTGAAGCTTGGTAAATAGCAGCCTATAATGTATAAGGTATTAGCAAAAATTCTTCTAATAAAAGATAAATGTATTTAAATATGCACCGTGCACCAGCATTTAAAACAGCGCTTGCTCAGATAACCTACAATGCTTGTACCATCTGTTAATGCTCAATTAGTTAATAAAAGCTCATGATAAAAGCTCCACTGGTGGCAGGAAATAGTGCTACCATCTAATGCTCTTGCAAATGGAAAACATTCTTGCAAAAATGCTGCCATATATTTTACCAGAAGGGTGCCGGCTCCTAAGCATACGTCCCTGCTTTTAAACAATAAATACCAAGAGAACCAATTAAAACTGATAATAGAAGCAAATTAGAAAGTTTATTAAAATTGCATGCTGTGTCTGAATCATGAACAAAAAACGAGTTTCATATCCCTTTAACATTTGAAAGCACAATAAGATAATTATTCTCTCCAGGAAGCAAGGGTTAAGGGAAGGACGTACCTTGGAGAACATGTGCTGTGATGGGGAAGGTTAGAGTCTCTAATGAACAAGTTCCACGAACAATCTCAACAAATAGTTAAGGCTATTCACATTGCAGCTAAAATCCTTCTCTATAGAGAGACCTGCTGTATAAATTGTACGGTTAACGCTAAGCTTCGTTGATGATAGGGCTCTTGTTATGTCATGCTCAGTTAGGGAAAACCTAATGTAAATAAACTGGAGATTTAGAAACAGTACATGGTCTGCATAATAATAACAGAGATGAAGGAATAAAAGGTCTTAATATTTATAACTCGGAGAAGAGAACAGAAAAATGAGAGAATTTGCAGATTGGGTATTGCGTTCGGTTCAAGTGAGTTCAGCTTTTTGCAAAATGAATTTTAATAGAAGCACAAAATGCTTGTTTGAAAGTCTCTTTGTTATGTTTTGTACACAGGGCACAGAGGGGTGAAATGATAATCATATTTTTTTTTTCTTACTGAACACTGCAAGGAAGAACATTCTCTACATAAAGGTGTTTAAAGCACATCATGTTTAGAAAGACTTTGCAATCTAATTTTGGTTCTTTGATGAAGGTCACATAAAGGTGATTGAAATTTTAATCAGTTCTTTGAGAACTCCATAAAACCAAAACTTATAAAAATAGTAGTATGCTGAATGTGTATATTTATTATCTAAGGTTTATTGTTATATTGGTGGGGTAGTCCCTGGTTTCAGCTGTGGGAGAAACCCACAAGGCAGAGTTCCCAGATGTGACAGTGACACATTGCACAGTAGGGTTGTGTGTTTTGTAAGTTTATGCACATGCTCATTTTGCAGGAATTTTGCTTCATACAAAATGAAAAAATATAGTTCAAATTAAGTTTTGAAACTATGAAACTTTTTAAAGTTAAACTAAATTTTCAAAGAATTGTTGGTGGTTAAAATATCAATCAATAAAATCACTACTTAAAGGGCCATACTATTCAAAAAAATGAAATGCTATAATTTAGAACTTGTCATTTTAAGACTATTGACCATACAGTACTGTTTGTTTAACCCCACAAAGGTGTTAAACACATAGGGCTGCCGCCATTAGTTCAGGACAAACCAGAACACTCTGCGCCATGCACAGCATTTTTCTTGCAGGTTACACACTATAAATAATAGCACATAAACACAAACTCACACAATGGGGTTGATTTATTAATGTCTGTCCGAAATGATACGCTGTAGCGTATCATGTCCTACAGACATCGCTGAATGCCGACAGCATACACTGTCAACATTTAATATTGCACAAGCAGTTCTGATGAACTGCTTGTGCAATGCCGCCCCCTGCAGATTTTCAGACAATCGGCGCTAGCAGGGGGTGTCAATCAACCGATTGTATCTGATCGGATTCATTGCTGTCCAGAGGTAGCGGACCAGTTAAGGAGCAGAGGTCTGAAGATCACTGCTTCATAACTGCTGTTTCCGGTGAGCCTGAGGGCTCGCGCGGAAACAGGGGCATCAGGGGCCATTCGGCCCTTTATAAATCGGCCCCATAGATTTTCACACTCTCACACACTCTCACACTCTCACAATAAGAGTCACACAATAAGAGTCTCTCACACAATCTAACACTCACATATACTTTCTCTTACACACACACATTTTTTCTCTCTCACACACACACAAAGACACTAATGCTCTCAAATGCACTCTCACACACTTTCTCACAGACAGTCTCTCTCACACACACAAATTATATTCACACTTTTTCACACGCAGGCTCACACACACAGAAAGACACTGACAAACACAAAGACACTTACACACAGACAAACACACAAGAGAGATAACTCACACAATGTCACCTTTTTGGCTCTGGCTGTTTCCCACCAAACCTGGACATTTGCACAAATGGAAACCGATTCTGTCCAGGTCATTCCTGGACAGGTGGCAACCCTATAAACGCACAGTAGAAATAATAAACACGGGACCTACAAACTCAGATATACAATTAGCACTGCTGATTGTGGGAGTTAAAAACATAGTAGAATTGCTGCTTGGGACCCACAGACTTATATGTGCAACTAGCACTGCTGATTTTGGGGATTAAACACACATCGCTAGATTACGAGTGGCTCTCTAAAAGTTGTGCTCAAGCAAAAAGGGGTTTATCGAGGCTCTTTGCATGAGTTCGGTTAGCGCTCTTGCAAAAACGTTTTGCTTTCATTTTTAAAAAAAAAAAAACATAATTACAACTTCAACATTTGGAAAACATTCTTGCAAAAGGGAAAAATATTAATGTCTGCTTTGTTATGGTAAAGTAATCTCTCTAGATAGAATGAAAGGTGTCTAGTGGAGCTGAAGGAGTAATCCAAGTATTCTAGATACCTGGCAGTCGATCACAATCTTTCCGATAACTCAGTTTCAGCTGATATGGGAAGCTTGTTTCTCAGGTGATCACAACCCAAATGGATTCAGCTGCTAAAAACCCACAACTGTGAACATAATTTCAAAAGAAAACTTCCCAAAAGCATGTTTTCGGTTATTAAATACTATTTATTAAGATTAAAACAGAAAATTCAATCAAAAATGACATATATACAATGGCCATTGTGCACCTCATAAGGTTACATTACAGTTCTTTTCAATTAACCTCTTTGCACAGTGTATAAGAGAAATACTCATTTACACATGTGAGATTAATCTATGTTATTCTAAGTCCATCCTGACAACTGGTAAACAATATGAATGCCATTTATATATAGACATTATTGGTATATTGAGAATGTTAGTTCAATGATTAAATTGTCACTTTAAATATTTTCACAGTATTGTTTTGTTTTTTGTTTTTTTCAATATCTACAATTATTGATGGAAAAAGCACAATTTTATGGTTTGGTGCTATATACTTTTGAAATCAAGAAAAATACTACAAATTCCTATTAGAGGGAAGTGGATGCAATTTATTTTCTAAAATGATATATTTCAACAGTTTTCACACTGTAAACCTTGTAACTGCTCCTTTGCAATACTTGCACAGATGGAAACCAAATCTGTCCAGGTTGTTCCTGGACAGGTGGCAACCCTATAAGTACACAGTAGAAATATCACATGGGACCCACAGACTCAGATATGCAATTAGCACTGCTGATTGTGGGAGTTAAAAACATAGTAGAAGTGCCGTTTGGGACCCACCGACTCATATGTGCAACTAACACTGCTGATTTTGGGGATTAAACACACAGCGCCAGATTACGAGTGGCTCTCTAAAAGTTGGGCTCAAGCAAAAAGGGGTTCATCGCTACTTTATTGTAACTGCTCCTTTGCAATAAAGTAGCACTTTCCTGACCGAGATTTAAAAAATTTAGCTGCAAAAACAATTGTACTGTTTTTTATGACATAATAATATCACAAACAATACATCTAATTCTAAAAGATGTAATCCACTATGAAACAGGAGATGACCCCCCCAAAAAAAAAAGAAACCAAGAAAAAAAAAAAAAAATTCCCCTGTTCTTCATGAGATATAATCCACAATGATTCAATCAATAAAGAAATAAAAAATCAAATAGCTTTTCTTCATCAGATATAATCCATAAGGTTCTTGGCAGCGGCTCCTCCATGGAGGTGACAGCGGTAATCCTCCTTGGTTGCTCCGGTGATCCTCCTTGGTGATTACGGTGGTCCCTCTCAGCAGTGGAGGTTATGGCTCCTCTACTTCTTGGATCCTCTCTTCATGCTGTCTGGCAGCACACTCAATTTGGTCTGTCAGTTTCACCCTTTTATAGGGGTGTCCTGGCAGTTCTATTGGCTGATTTTTTTAAACTTTTAAAATCAGCCAATGGAAGAATTTCTAATTTTTAAAATCAGTGAATAGAAATCCTTCTATTGTTTGATTTGAAAGTTTAAAAATAATAATCAACCAATAGAACCTATACAAAAGAAAAACTGACAGACCAAATTCAGTGTGCTGCAGGAGAGCATGAAGAGAGAGTCCAAGAAAAAGAGGAGCTGCTGCTGCCATGGAGGTGCCAGCATCACAGTCATTGAGGGGGCCACCAGAGCCACGAGAAAGACCAACGTAGTAACCCAAGAGGTCTACTAAAGCAACTGAGGAGAACCATCACCGCTGCTGTGACGGAGCTGACCCCAAGCACCTTATGGATTACATCTGATGAAGAAAAAAGGAGGAGCCTTTGGATTAGGCATGTGCGTTTTGTTTCGTTCCAAATCGAAATTCGGATGAATTGGCCAAATTCAGAGGTTCGAATCAATTCAAATTTCCAAATTACCCTAGCAATGAAACTAAACTAATCCTGATGCATTTGTAACAAATAAATCCGAATTAGTTCAGATTTATTCGTTACATTCGAATGGCCATGGACTAATCACAATTCAGTATAAAAATTAAATTTACAGAGGGCGGAGCTTGGCCGCACAGAGTAATGGTCGCAGCTTAGCACAGCTCTTAGGCCTTAACCTCCAGTAAGGCACTCAAAATTAGCTAGTAGGGTCCAAATATATATAAAAAAAAGACAAGCAACAAGGTGTAACAGCATAGTGGGGCAAAATAAGGCACCAAAATAGCAGCCGCAATGACAACAGAGCTCCGGTCATTAACACAGAGGCACGCAGCAGAGACAAGAGAGCAAGGCAATAGCAGCCACGTGGGAACAGATAGGAGAAAGAAATAAGCGAGCGTGGCCAGAAGCGACTTACTCACAAATGACCAAGAGCTGGACCCTGTCTAAAACAGTAAGAGGAGCAGGTAACAGCCGGACAAGCGAAATACAGGGAGACTGCAGGAGCGATCAGCAAAGCACCGCAGAGAACGAAGGGCCTCAACCCAGCACCGGAGACTGACACAGGATAGCGGGGCAGAGAGGAACAAACCCAAGGCAAAACGAGCAATTATTAAGGTAACCCCTGACCCAAATAGACAACGACCAAATATACACTACCTGCAAAGGCCACAGAATCTCAAAAAAGGGGAAAGGAGTAAACTGCCTACAAACACCCTGCAGCTATAAATCTCAGAGACTTTATTGTAAATAATAGGGAAACCTTATCCTAACAAAAGAAACGATAGAAAAATGTAAGAGAGCACAATATCTTTAGAATCCTATCAAAATCATTATAGCACTTAAAGAGACAGCAAACATTGGTGGGATTGGAAAGGCACAACTTTTATTAAACCAGCCTAACAGTAGAGACTAGCACAACCTTGCATAACACCTACTAAGCAGACATCTTCTACAAATAAAAGGCAATGAAGGACACAGCAACTTAAGATACAGAAGCTGCAAAGTGTGGATCCCAATAAAGCATCACATCAGACTTCAAGTCTAGAACACAATAGGACGTTGGGCATGCCAGCAAGAAAAACAAAAACAGACACTACAACAAAGGCAAAAAAAATAAACCAGTATCTAAAACCGATAGACAGTACTGCACAGGATACAGCAAACATTGCGGACATGGCACAGTTAAATGAGCAGGCAATAGGAGCCCAGCAGGAAAGCAGGACCAGTGAAATTACCAAAGCAGACTTAATGCTACTAGCAACCAAAGATGATATAAAAACAGCAATGACAGACATGCGTGACATGTTTAATGAAATAAAGAAAGATATCAAAAAGGTCGAACGTAAGGTTTCCACACTAGAGGAAAGCCACAACATTGCAATGCAAGATATACAGCACCTATCACAACTATCCTATAATCAAGATGAAATCATTCATAACCTTATGGAAAAGGTAGATGATCTGGATAACAGAGGACGCCGAAACAATCTAAGGATCAGAGGAGTACCGAAAAGCGTACAATCTTCAGCAATACCTGGCTACCTGCAAGACCTTTTCAGAACGGTGAAAGGCAGCAATACATCGCCAGATATCATCTTGGAGAGGGCCCATAGGCCATTGAGACCAAAACCCTCCTTGAAAGCACCTCCAAGGGATATTATAGTGAAATTTCTCAATTTTCTAGACAAAGAAGAGGTGCTGAAACATGCCAGACAGAAAAATCAACTCACACATGCCGGAATAGCAATACAAATATTTACAGACTTGAGCCCAACCACCCCGCAGAAGCGCAGGGAATTACAGTTTGTGACTTCAGTACTGAGATCCCAAAAAATACCATACCGCTGGGGGTTCCCGGTGAGCCTCACAGCCATGAAAGGAGATAAGTCAGCCACACTACGACATATGGATGACCTCACAACATTTTGTGAAATTCTGCAGATACCAGTGCCCCCACCTCCAGAAAGAACAACCATGAGAGAACAAAGACCAACAGGATCAAGTGAAGAAGACCGCAACAAGGCAGTATTATCACAACTTGCTGCCCCCCCATCAAGAAACACCAATCCATAGAAGATGTAGACTTTTTGAAAAGATCCACTATACGCTGGACAGATAAGTACAATGCAGGAAAAGACAATATCACTTTAGTAATGTTTATTAATGTTGCAGCATGAGTCCCTTTGTAATCAGTCGTTGCTCGCTTACTGGTGAGTAACGGCTTTTAAAGACTGCAGTGCACTGGGATTTATGCTGGATGGTTGCTTATATACAATCAAAAAAAAAAATGTTTGGGTTACACCTTAGTTAAATTTATATCACACCCTGCTACTGTACCTGATATTTAACAGTTATCTGAGTGCCGCTGGAGGAGACGGCCATAGCCCTCCACTATTGTTGTAATAGAATTGAGACAGTTGAATTTGTATAGTTACTTTGATTTGCAGTTATAGTACCGAACACAGATTACCTATATTTTCTCTAATATATATATATTTTCTTCTTTATATAGTACACTGTTTCAAAACAAAAGAGGAAAAAAAAACACTGTCATTGAAATTGTTGATTGTATGCTCCTCCTTTTTCCTATCTTACCTTCCCCCTTACCACTCACGCATATAAATATACGGACACTAGTGTACTGCAATAGAGACAGAGATAGATACACTACTAAAGGGCCCTTGCTGACCAACCTATAGCCTCAACACAGTAGCACTGAGACAAATAGCATCCAACTTAAAAGGGAAAATGTGCAGAGGAACCCTACCACACCCCATAAACCTGACCACAATCAATGTAAAAGGCTTTAATGTCCCACAAAAGAGATCAATAATCCTATCCGACCTACACAAACAGAAAAGTGATATAATTCTACTACAGGAGACTCATTTCAAAAAGGGGTCAGAACCAAAATGGCATCATCACATCTACACCACAGCTTATTTTTCCTCTGGCCCGAACAAAAAAAACGGGGTGGGGATTCTAATCAGACAAAATATCCCAATAGAAATAACACAAATAGATAGGGACTCTGAAGGAAGGACACTCATACTGATGGGTCTACTACATAGACAGCCCATCACCATAGTTAACGCCTATTTTCCAAATAAGCAACAATCTACATTTATGCGTACGCTCTCAGGGAAAATATTGGACATTGCTAAAGGCATCACATTTATGGGGGGAGACTTAAATACTCCGCTTAACCCAGAATTAGACACATCCGAAGGTTCCACCAGCATCTCCAAAAAAGACATTAAACAAACTAATAACCAAATCCAATCACTGGCACTGCATGACATATGGCGCACTCTGAACCCTGTGACACGAGATTTCACCTTTTACTCTTTCCCACATAAGTTATACACCAGAATTGATTACCTTTTCACAGATTCTGTAGGGCTCACACTCATCAAGAACATGAAAATACTCTCATCAACATGGTCGGATCATGCACCGGTCACATGTCAAATTGCGTGGCCCAATAGCCCAATAACCCCATACATATGGAGACTGGAGGATGGACTGCTAGATCACCCCATCATTCAAACCAGCATAGAAAAAACCCTATTAGAATATTTCCAAATAAACACAGTACCAGAGACAGCATGGGTTAGCATATGGGAAGCCCATAAATGTGTCATTCGGGGGGGAACTACTAAAACATAAAGCAAACCTTATTAAACAACACAGAACCAAATACACTAACCTCCTTAAAGAACTAAAGCAATTAGAAACCTCCCACAAACAACACCCTAAAGACCCTGCACTTATCACACGACTATCAGAAACCCGAGATGAGATTAACAACCTATTACAAAAAGAACAACAGAACAAGACATTAAAACTGAAACAAAAATACTACGAGCAGGGAAACAAGGCAGGGAAATTACTTGCCAGAACGTTGAAACGTAAACATCTCAAAACACATATCCACAAAATAAAGAACAAATCAGGCCAGACAAAGTATGACAGCCTCTCTCTAGTAGAAGAATTTAGCACATACTACTCCTCACTGTACAACCTTTCGAATAACACCAAAGACACAACAACACAGGATAGCAGGAAGCAAATCATATCAGAATATATCAACAAGGCTCAACTACCAAAGCTAGATGACACGCAATCAGAGACACTCGATGCACCAATTAGCCTCATAGAAATAAAAAAGGCAATCCAATCATTACCTGCAGGGAAAAGCCCAGGCCCCGACGGGTTTAGCACAAAATATTACAAGAAATACAGCCAAATACTAGCCCCAAAACTGGTACACTTATTTAATTCCATAGATAACACGACAGGCTTCCCAATATCAATGCTCGAGGCCCACATAACTGTCCTACCAAAACCTGGCAAAGCCCCAGATACACCAGAGAATTTCAGACCCATATCACTCCTGAATACAGACATCAAGATATACGCCAGAATTCTTGCAAATAGACTGAACATATTCCTACCACAACTAATAGCCACAGACCAAGTGGGATTCATACCAGGCAGGGAGGCCAGGGATAACACCCTCAAAATCCTACAACTTATTGCAGTAGCCCAAGATACACACCAGGAGCTTGCATTGATTTCAACAGGCGCAGAAAAAGCCTTCGACAGGGTGGACTGGGATTTTCTCAGGTCCGCCCTGCAGGGCATGAACATAGGAGATAACTTTATAGCAAAAGTCTTCTCACTCTACTCAAAACCAACAGCCAGAGTCAAGGCCAACTCAGTCCTGTCTGGGCCATTCGCAATAAGCAATGGCACTAGACAGGGCTGTCCTTTGTCACCCATACTGTTCGCAATCTCCATAGAAGTATTAGCATGCCATATTAGATCTAACAGAGACATAAAGGGAGTTTTTACGAAAAAAAGCGAATATAAGTTGGCAATGTACGCCGACGATGTGTTATTGACCCTGACAAACATAGACAAATTACTCCCCACCCTTCTAAAAATCATGGAAGAGTACGGCGAACTATCAAATTTTCATCTAAACTTAAACAAATCGGAACTACTTAATATTAGTGTTCCAACACATATACTAAATAAAGTTAGAAACTCATGCCCTATCAAATATCAACCAACACAGTTGAAATACTTAGGTATATTGATCACACGCAGTCAACAAGATTTATTCGCAGCTAACTATAGATCATTACTGAGAGAAATAACAAATGACCTTTCGAGTTGGAAGAACAAAAACATTTCATGGATAGGAAGGATACATGTTGTAAAAATGAATGTGTTACCCCGCATAGTGTACATCCTACAGACATTACCAATCACACTAACAAAAGATTATCTCCCTCAAATACAGCATAATATCAAGCAATTCATCTGGAATGGAATAAAACCAAGGGTCCCAAGGAAAACTCTGCACATGACAAGGGATGGCGGGGGGCTGGGACTCCCAGACATTAGCAAATACAGATTGGCAACACTAATTCAGAGGATCATAGACTGGAGCCATAACTCAGAATCCAAACAATGGATACAAATAGATAGGGAATTACTGCAAATAGAGAACGTAGGCTGGCTTGCCTGGCTACAGGCAAAGCATAGACCAAAGGTAATACAGAAGTTCCCATTACTGGAGGAACTGTTTGCCCAGTGGGACGCATTGATAAGCACGAATACAGGCATCACCACTAGACCCGCACCACCGACCCCATTGGTGGCAAATCCAGACATACCGTTGTCCCTTCAGGTCAAGGCCGAATAAGGGACAGCCCCACATTTAAAAGAATATATAATGAGAAATATGTTCACAGGTGCCAAAATAATTCAGCGTGAAGAATTGACAGACATAATAGGAGACACTCCTATAGCCTGGTTCCTACATGCACAAATCACACATTACCTAAAAACGCATAAACAGAAAGCTAATATGATGAGGCAACTAACCCCATTCGAAACTATGTGCACATCTTCACACTACCCCAGACATATAGTCTCAACACTATATAAAATGCTCCTCACTGTGGGAGGGGAACCGCTCCCCTCCTACTGTCATAAAAGGCAAAAAGAACTAGATATTGATATAGATCATGCTGTTTGGCTAAAAATATTCCGAAACCACAAAAAAGCATCAGTCTCAGCTAAAACACAGGAAACAAACTTCAAATATATGTAACGCAGGTACCTTATACCGGTGAGACTCCAAAAAATTTACAAACAAGCCAACAACAAATGCTGGAGAGGCTGTGGGGAAGTAGCTGATATGCACCACATATGGTGGGGTTGCGACAGAATAAGACCCTTCTGGGAAAAGGTGATCAGACACATCAACATAACACTAGACACAAAATCACCTGAGAACCCGAGCCTACTCTTGTTCCATAATATCCCGAACCTTAAAGATGAAATAAAGCAGTCACTACTATACATAATGCTCAATAGCGCAAAAGCCCTGATTCCCTTAAAGTGGAAATCCACAGAAACACCAGAGATAACAACTTGGAAACAACAGGTAGAGCAACAACTCATATTGGAAAGATATCACTTCCTCACAATAGGCAAAATAGATACACACGAGTATATGACACAGAGATGGAACACACACAAGGATAGTGATCAGCCTTGAAGCAGAACCGGGGACACAGCCCCTCCACTATCACAAACTCGCAATAAACCTTAAACCGTACCCTCTAGTATCAGAGATTTACAGTGTATAACCATTTAAAGACGTATATCAGACCCCAGAGACTGACTGAATGTATATGACTAGTAGTTCAACTTACCCAAACTTACCCCCTCTCCTCTTACCCAACCCCTTACCCCATTTATATGTAGACTTATCCTCAAGAATAATTGTCCGGGACTCAAATCCCGAATAATGTAAAATATAGTAGATGTGAATTGATTAGATTCATAGGGCAGACGGCCCAACAGTTAAAAGAGATTATGGCCCATAAGTGGTATAAACGTTTACATACCGCATTCAATGTAAAACATATGAAGATAGTATACTCAAGAAGAAACTTGCACATCCCAGCAACCCAACTTCAGTAATTGGACATCTAGAGTTTGGTCCAAATGAGGCCAAACAGCAAACCAGCGGGTGAGGGACAACCATAAGACCTCTCTGACTCTACTTTAAAACCACAAACTTAAATGGGACTGATTAATTTATGCACTTTAAGTTCCGGAAGGTGTATTGCATTTCATTTCAATGTTATAAGTTGGAACGGCTCACATTGTAACTCGAGCCCAGTTTGTATTTTGAAGCACTTTTTCACAATAAAGCTCTTTTGAAAGAGCTTTATTGTGAAAAAAATTTAATTTACAATCACAATTCAGTATAAAAATTAAATTTAGTGAGATTTAGTAAGATAGTACAGTGAAATAATTTTGTTTGTGTAACTTGGAATCATCTGAATCAACATAACACATACCGAACTTCCGAATTTACAAATCTAATCCAAAACGAATACATCCGAATACATCAGAATTTATTCAAATCCGAATGAAGCTGAAATGAATACATTCGAATGTATCCAAATTCAAATCGATCTAAAGCAAAATTCGAAAAATCCTAATCGGTCTGAAACTAACCGAAACTAATGTTTACGCTGTGCACATGTCTACTTTGGATTTTTTTTTTTCACCCTGGATTTTTGGGGGAATTTTTCATTGTCTCGATCAATGTAGATTACATCTGATGAAGAGGGGTTAGGTTGCATTTGGGTTTATGTCATTTTAGGAGTTAATGAAGTAGAAAGGCTAGATTGCTTTGGGATTATGATGTTTAAGGGGTTAATAGTGTAGGGCTTTGTAGCAGGTTATTTTAAAAATAAAAGAATGTACTAAAGCTTTTCATTAATAGATTTTTTGTTTTTAAGTCTAAATCTTGTAGGCTGCCTTTCATTTATTCGATTGTGTACCGAAGCACAAAATAGGCAATGAATATGTGTGATATATGTAAAATGGATAATTTACAATACATCTTCAATGTAGGTAGCAATGCTGTATTTTTTTGTAGAATATCGCCAGCATTGCCACCCACTGAGATGTATAGTAAAATGGCTCTTGGCAAGACTGCCTTAAAGCACTGATTATAGCCTCTTTTAATATTTCACGGGCATACTTGTTCCCATGACGGATCCCTTTTAAACATATCACCGGTGGCATAATGGACGTTTCAATCATCAGGTACTAAGGCAAAATCTAGTTTAAAATCTCAGTCATGAAGGCACAATCCTGTTTGAAAGCCTGGTCATGAAGTCATAGTTCCTTTTGCAACCCTGGTAACAAAGGCATAATCATGTTTTAAATCCTTTTAATAAAGATGCCTGTACTAAAAGTGACAATTACGACAATCTGAGTGTGAATTAGAAACAAACATTTACAGTACATAAAGTAATTGCTACACACCATTTCTAGATGTTGGGGTCCTGATCTAATTTTTTTCGTTAGATCCACTTATATATATAGGATATCATGTATATATACATATACATATGCAAATTTGTGTCCTTCCACCATGCGTACGGACTATACAATAGCAATGAATAGAGCTTTAATAAATCTAGACCGTGTATACAAATACACCTCTAAAATGTTATCTGTGACCATTTCAGAGTATCTTGCACATGTGCAACAAAATTGAATTATTCCAGATTGTCTTGCAGCAATGTCAGAATGGCCAGTTTGGGACTTTATCAAGTGCCTTTAGGTGTCAAATTCGATAAGTATACAATGGTCTCAAGAAACGGTTTAAAAAGTATGGAGAAAATGGATTACGATCACCAAGAAAATTTCAGCTCCATGTTAAATAAAGGGGGGGGGGGGGTTTATATTTTGTTTGTTACTCTTTAACTGTTTTAAAGTTTTGTTTTTTGCACATGTAAGAGTTATTTTTTTTATAGAGGATGTTTATTGAATCTATAAAAATGTGCTCTTTTAAAGAGGTATTGTTTATTCATAAAAAATGATACACATACTTTATAACTGTTTGAGGTTTACATTTAATGTTGGACTCTATCACAATCCTGTAGAAAAGTTAATCAAATTATTTAGCTACAAATATCACCATAGACTTTAATGGGGTTTGTTGATACACATTGATACATTTTTCAAAAGGATTGTGATAAATCCCATAGTCTCCTTATGCATGGTCATAAGATGTGTACCTGGTCCAGTTTGAGAGTGCAATCCACTTCCGAGTTTTTTATGTGAGGGAGATTACATAAACCTGTGTACCCGTGTGTGGTTCCCAGTTTGTGTGATCGAGAGCTTGCATTTGGCCAGATGCGGAAACTAACTCTTCCATTTTTGCTTTTAATCTTAGCTGTGTGCTCACAAGTGAGTGCCAGACTTCCTCTGTGTGTTGTTTATATCAGTGTTTTTCAACCAGTGAGCCATGGCACACCAGTGTGCCGTGAGAGATCCTCAGGTGTTCCGCGGCAGATTAACAACAGTGCAGGGGTGTCCCTCTTTCAAATTTTGAAATATTGGGAGGTATGTGACAGGCTCATCAGGCATCATTTACAACCATGACATTGACATTCATGTATAGTTTGTAGGAGTCATGGCATGACAGCACAGTACAGTGTGTGTATACAGTATGTGTGTGTGTGTGTGTGTGTGTGTGTATATATATATATATCCTGTATTAGGCTACAATGTGTGATTTTGTAAAATTTTGGGATGGTGGTGTGCCGCAGGATATTTTAATGTAAAAAAGTGTGCCACGGCAAAAAAAAGGTTGAAAATCACTTGTTTTTATATATATATATATATATATATATATATATATATATATATATATATATATATATATATATATATATATATATATATATACACACACACACACATACATATATATATATACACACACACACACATACATATATATATATACACACACACACACATACATATATATATATATATATATATACAGTATATACAGTATATACAGTATATACATACATACACATATTTGGTATGCATATATATATGTTAAAGCCCTTTGCTGCCTTTTTTCAAACACCTTATACCATCTATCTTTGAGACCTTATAACTTTCTTTTACTAATTTTTTTAAAATACTTTTTATCAGCCAGTGTTATTATGAGTGTAACTGTACTTTTGCATACCAGTTAGCTAGAGCTCTAAGTCTAGCCCTCAGTGGGTGATATGACAAAATGAGTAGGTGGAGTTAAGATATAATCTAGGACAGACCTCTTGGTCATGCAGCTCCAGTTAGTCATATGCTCACATAGTTCTCCAGATCAGACTTCTGAAGCCCCTGACCATTGTATGTCAATACTGAAGCTTAGATCAGACCCATGACCCTGTGTTCCCTTGTTAGTTTTATACCCACTTCAGGTGAGCTCCAATCATTTAAATGTCCTGTTTTAATTTTTATTTTCATTTTACAGGACAAGCAGCTGAAATACTGAACTGGCCAGTTAAATACTGAGCACTGGCAACCCTGGCACTAGAGATACTGTATCAATGTAGGAACAGCAGCTTTAATACAGCAGTAAGTGTTCATTTCACAGTGCTATGAGCAACAGAAGAAGAGGGGGTGGCTTAGGTACAGCACTGACAACTCCAAAATAACTTTGAATAGTAATTATGTAATTCTGTAATCTTCAGTGTCTTCATTTTGTTTTACCAACTCTACCTTTAAATATTGGAGAAACACAGGAGAGAAATACACAGTAAGGGTTAGATTACAAGTGGAGCGCTAATTTATTACGAGCCAGTAAACAGGAAAATCTGCACCTTTATGGGCGAGCAATAAATTTACCTCTGGTTAATTTTTTAAATGTCCCCCAATTGCCCCAAAAATAACAAAGCCGTTTTTGGGGGCTAAAGTTGCAGGGTGTGGGGCGTGTTCTCAGTTAATTTATATGCTTTTATATATATATATATATATATATATATATATATATATATATATATATATATATATATATATATATATATATATGTGTTAATATGTGTATATACACATGTTAACAGATGAATTTATATGTGTATATATATATATATTTGCTGCCCATTGCTGCATGACTTACGCCCTTCACTGTTCTAGTCCTGATGCCGTGTCTCATGAGAATGAGGCTCTGATTGGCACTCTCTTGTAAGTGCAATGCTTCTGTGCAATGCGAAGGTTCTCATTGCACCTCACTTGAAATACCAGCGCTCATTTGCGTGCTCTGGTTTTACAAAGTTGAGCAAAAATATGGCTTTCGTGGAAGCCATATTTTACACTCAACTTGTAATCTAGACCTTAATTTGTAAAGAAGAGATCTGGGGGTAGATTTATTAAGCAGCTGATGCTGCTTTCTAGACATGTGCATGGCGAAAAAATTTGGTTCGGTTCGGATCGATTCAGATTTTTTCGAATTTCGGTTCGGAGCAATTCGAATTCAGAAAAATTGTAATCAATTCGGTTCGGATTTGTTTCGGATTTATTCGGATTCGAATAAATTCGGCTGGATTCGGTTCGATTCGGTTTGGAAATTCGGAATTTCGGTAAGTGTTAGGTGGGATTAGACTAGTATTATGTACTGTATATTAGGTGTAACCCATAGCAGAGTGATATAACCTAATATACTGTACTAAATTTTTAAAAAAAGTGGGCGCTTAAAGCAGGAGATTCAGTAGATATGTACAAATTATACTTTCCTCTGTGGGGAATAGATCAGACTAAGGGGGATGATATCCAAACTACTGCCGTTCAGAAGTGGAAATAAACAATTCTGATATATTTAATTATTTTTATTTGATATAATTAAATGTTTTAAGAACAATTCAAAATTTCAAAAACAATAATTAATATCCACGGTTAAAACAATAATTCATATTCCATTCTAAAACAATACACATTCACTTCCAACTATAGTTGCTCTTTCAGCCATACACACACTCAAACACTCCCTAAAACAATATAGTAAAAATGGTTATAAAAACAATACATGCAAGTTTGAGTAGATGTCACACACCAGAAGGAGCAATATATTCCCAAAAGGGATCAACAGGTAATATCGTATATTCCTGATAAGAAAGTTGTGCACAATATGTTTAAACAAGTCCGCTACAGCAAGGTAAGGTGCTAGGTATTAGTATCCTTAAAATTGATTAGCCCCCAAATGCAAACAGCCGTCGGTATTTTTTCACCGGCGCTGTGTTCAATTTGCACCAAACAAGGGGTAGTCCGTGAGGCTTCAGTCTTTTACTAAGATCTCCGTTACTGTCCTGTGTATTTAGAGGCTATCCGCCTTCTTACCGTTACCGTTACTCCACTGTATTTCAGCCGTCCTGCTGCAAACAATTGACCGCACACCGGCGGCTTCCAAGACTCCTACGTCACCTGGTATCCGGAACCTCCAGGTGAATCAGACTTGCGCAAGTCTATTTACGAGGTGTAGGAAGACCTCTAATCCTGATTCTTGTGGCCGCTCTTTAGTACTTACACAGTACGCGGTTAAGATCCTTCAGTCTTTGTTTATCAAACTTGTAGCAGAAAAAGGCAATTTTGTTTATATAGTGACAGGGTAATTCTTCTACGCGTTTCAACCCGTGTGGGTCTTTATCAAGATACTTTACCCTGCATCTGTGCTTTCTTAAAAACCCCGCTGTAGCTTCTGATTTGTCAGTTGTTCATTTCCTTCCAGCTTGCATTAAATGTGGGAATCAATACAGACACATGCTCCATCAATTGCAAACCACTTCACACTCATAAACCAATTCATATATATACATATATAGACTATTACCATTTGGAATACAACAAATTAATATCCATTATAAAATACTATTCAAAAATCTTTAATTTAATAAATTTAAAAAATAATTAAAAAACATTTAAGAAAAAAGGATTATCAAAAAACATATCTAAAATTAACCTAAGGGGGAGATTATATATTTTCAAATACTAATGATCACTATCACAGGGCATGAGAAGTAAACAATAAATATTCTAAAAACCGGTAAGTTTAGTGGTGTCTACGGGCAAACAAAATATTGGGTATAAATAATCATCTGATAAAAATTGTATTTTAGAGGCTCAATATAGGAAGATATTATAACAATTAAATAATCAATCTGATAAATATTGTATTTAGAGGCTCATTTTAAGAAGATATTATAACAATTACATTATATAATAAATTGTAATATAATACACATTGAAAATTACATTCTAAAAATTACATTCTAAAAATTACATTAAAAAAGGGGCCAATTCTAATTCTGAGTTGAGGCCATTGGGGTACAATGTATTAAAATTATAAATTAACTCAGCTTCTCTCTTTAAAAGTTTATTTTCAAAATTGCCCCCCCTCCAGTCCTTCCTTACCAAACACAACCCCCAAAATGTGAGATCCTTGATGTTATTTTTATGTGTCTCTCTAAAATGTTGGTATAAATGTGTATCCAACTTCCCCTTTTCAATATTCCTTAGATGTTCCCTAACCCTATCTCTCAGCATCCTAGTTGTTTCCCCAATATAAAAATAATTACAAGAACATTGTAACATGTACACTACACCCTTACTATTGCACCTAATTATATCCTTGATCTTATATTCTTTGTCCATACCTGGGATCACTACATCCTTCTTTTTAATCCCATTTCTACAGGCTTTACAAGTGACACAGGGAAAGAAGCCTCTTATTTCTTCTCCTTTTAGATCCTTATCTTTCAGGGGTCTTTCTTTTTTCCGTTTAAATTCGCTAGGGGCTAAAATTGTTTTAAAATTTTTTGTTTTTTTGTATACAATCCTTGGGTATGGGGGGAGCTTGTCTCCAATCACAGGATCATTTTTTATAAGGTGCCAGTGCTTTCTTAGGATTTTCCTCATTACCCCATGATCCTCACTATATGTGGTGATAAATGGAACATCTATCATTTCTTTGTTCTCAAATTTTCTATTTTTATATTCCAAAAGGGAATTTCTCTCTGTGTCCCTAGCCCTTGTGATAGCTGCTTTAATATTTTTCTCCTGATAGCCTCTATCTCTAAACCTATCTTCCAATATTTCTATTTGTTCCTCGAAATCCATTAATCTGGAACAGTTTTTTCGAATCCTTAGGCATTGGCCAACCGGAATATTATCTATCCATTTCTTATAGTGGCAGCTAGTAGCATGGATGTAGTTATTTGCATCCGTGGGCTTAAAATGGGTTTTAGTTATACATTCTTTGTTTTCCACGACTAGATCTAAATCTAGGAAGGTAATTTTCTCTTTACTGATATTATAAGTAAAAGTCAGGCCCCTATCATTACTGTTCATAGTATTAAATAAATCTATGAGAGACTCTTCACTTCCACGCCAAATTATTAAAATGTCATCTATGTATCTTTTAAAAAGCACGAGATCCGCACCGAGCTCAGCAAACTGGAGAAACCTCTGTTCCCATTCTCCCATAAACAAATTTGCGTAGCTCGGTGCGAATCTCGTGCCCATGGCTGTACCTTCTATTTGCTGGAAATAATTACCATCAAAAGAAAAATAATTATGCTCCAATATAAAACTAATACTTTCTAATATAAATTCCTTCTGATCCTCAACTATATTCTCGTCTTTAGATAAAAAATATTCCACAGCTTCCAATCCTAAATTGTGTTTAATATTTGTGTACAAAGATGACACATCACAGGTGGCCATAAAATAGCCATCCTCCCATTCTATTTCTTTCAGTATTCTTAAAACACTAGTAGAGTCTTTTAAGTAAGAATCTAAAGTTCCTACATATTTTTGGAGGAAATTGTCCACGTACTGAGAAAGGTTGGATGTAATAGAATCAATCCCCGAGACGATAGGCCTCCCAGGGGGGTTAACTAGACTTTTATGCACCTTAGGCAGAAAGTAAAATATGGGGATCCTAGGATGTTGTGGTTTAATATATAAATATTCTTTTTCTGTTAAAATCCCTTTATCCTTCCCTTTATCTATAATTTTAAGTAATTTAGTTATAAACTTTTTAGTTGGATCCATATCTAGCTTCCTATACGTTTTTCTATCGTTTAATAGTCTCTCGGCCTCATTTTTATAGTTTTTGCTGTCCATAATGACCAGGCCTCCTCCTTTGTCTGCCATTTTGAATGTGATATCACTGTTATTTTGAAGTTGTTCTAGCAATTCTTTGTCCTTTTTATTTAAATTTCTTTTATATTTATTCTTTCGTCCTTCATTTTTCCTTAGGTCCATTAGGACCATTTTTTCGAAGGTTTCTAAATTGCTTCCTCTATCGTTTTTCGGATAGAAGTTTGACTTCAGTTTTAAATTAGTATGTTCAAATTTATCAACATTCGTGGTGGCTCTATCATTACCTATATATTTTTCAATGGGGTTTTTTAGAAAGAACCGTTTAAGAGTAAGGTTCCTCACGTACTTCTTCACATTAATGTGAGTTTCAAATTTATTTAAAGTCCTAGATGGGGCAAATGATAACCCTAAATTTAAAACTCTCTCCTCATCTTTACTTAAAATTTTATTACTCAGATTGAAAATCCCTATCTTTCTTGTCTTAGTTATTTCTGTCTCTTGGCTTCTATTCTTTCCATTCTTTCCCCTTCCTCCTCTAGCTCCTCTAGTTGTCTTTTTCTTTCTCTTGACCCTAAAACCCTTTCTTCTTTTTCTTGTATACTCGGGTTTTTTTGCGGTAATGGGCGTGTGTGAATGTGTATTGTTTTAGAATGGAATATGAATTATTGTTTTAACCGTGGATATTAATTATTGTTTTTGAAATTTTGAATTGTTCTTAAAACATTTAATTATATCAAATAAAAATAATTAAATATATCAGAATTGTTTATTTCCACTTCTGAACGGCAGTAGTTTGGATATCATCCCCCTTAGTCTGATCTATTCCCCACAGAGGAAAGTATAATTTGTACATATCTACTGAATCTCCTGCTTTAAGCGCCCACTTTTTTTAAAAATTTATTATTGTAATTGTTACTATCCAGGAAGGGGATAGTTTTATAGTGAGGCTTTGGAGATTAAGATTCAGCGCTTCACCCACAACATTATTTTTAAATTAGTTCCTTTTTCTTCCACGGTGTGTAAGCAGCAGAATCACTGTTGATATGGATATTTTTAGCTATCGAGATAAATTGTTTTCTGAGATTAATAAGGATTTTAAACAACCTGAAGAATGTTTTGACCAAGCTGATATTTTAAAACTTTTAGGCGAATTGGAAAAAGTTTTGAACAAAGAACTTAGGCAAAAGATGGAACTAATTGTCTTAGATAGATATTTGGATCAAGATTTAATCCCAAGGGGCCTTAAATTAAAAAAGAGTTGTACCTTTGAACTCAGTGAACCATTACAATTAGAATGGGATAGTGTTCTGAAAGGAGCATCAAAAGGTTTAATTGAAGTGATTAAAAAATCAAGAAATGAAAGTATTGAACAAATGAATAATGAAATATTAAATATTAAAGAAAAGTTAGAATCGATAAAGGAAGATCAGGCCCTAAAAGAAAGACAACATGTAATTATTGAAAGATTAGAGAACACTAAGAAGGAAATTATAGTAGTCAAATATAAGAAATTTAAAAGGGATATTACAGAATCAGCAAACATACAGAGGGACACTGAACCCATGAATGTCGCTAAAGATTTGGGGAATGAAAGAGTAGAGAATAATTCATGGGAACACAATAACAGGAAAGCTGTGAACCACTATAATAGAGGACACAACTATGACTATAGAAATGGAGAATACAACAATGGGAACTATAGGAATAGATTCCAAGGTGGATGGAACCGGAATTATGATAGAAGGCCCTATAATTATAATCATTTTGATAATAGATATAATGGGCAAAATTACTTTAGAGGGAGGGATCACCAATGGAGAGAGAACCACAATGGATATAGGGATGAAAGGACAAATGATTTCCAGAGGAATAGAAATGGAGGCTATATGAGAAATAGGAATGCTGAACATTATGGTAGGGAAGGGAATAATTATCAACAAGGGGGTTTTAACCAACAAACAAGAAGGGAGGAGAATTCATCTATAAAAAGAAATCTGGATATACCAACATCAAATAGATTCACCCCCTTAAGTAATTTGAAAGAAAATCAATTCGGGGCAGGGAATAGTATGAAACAAATAGAATTAACCAGTGAAGAAAGGGATTTTTTAGATCGAAGCCCCAGAAGGGAGGGACGCCCATTACCGCAAAAAAACCCGAGTATACAAGAAAAAGAAGAAAGGGTTTTAGGGTCAAGAGAAAGAAAAAGACAACTAGAGGAGCTAGAGGAGGAAGGGGAAAGAATGGAAAGAATAGAAGCCAAGAGACAGAAATAACTAAGACAAGAAAGATAGGGATTTTCAATCTGAGTAATAAAATTTTAAGTAAAGATGAGGAGAGAGTTTTAAATTTAGGGTTATCATTTGCCCCATCTAGGACTTTAAATAAATTTGAAACTCACATTAATGTGAAGAAGTACGTGAGGAACCTTACTCTTAAACGGTTCTTTCTAAAAAACCCCATTGAAAAATATATAGGTAATGATAGAGCCACCACGAATGTTGATAAATTTGAACATACTAATTTAAAACTGAAGTCAAACTTCTATCCGAAAAACGATAGAGGAAGCAATTTAGAAACCTTCGAAAAAATGGTCCTAATGGACCTAAGGAAAAATGAAGGACGAAAGAATAAATATAAAAGAAATTTAAATAAAAAGGACAAAGTATTGCTAGAACAACTTCAAAATAACAGTGATATCACATTCAAAATGGCAGACAAAGGAGGAGGCCTGGTCATTATGGACAGCAAAAACTATAAAAATGAGGCCGAGAGACTATTAAACGATAGAAAAACGTATAGGAAGCTAGATATGGATCCAACTAAAAAGTTTATAACTAAATTACTTAAAATTATAGATAAAGGGAAGGATAAAGGGATTTTAACAGAAAAAGAATATTTATATATTAAACCACAACATCCTAGGATCCCCATATTTTACTTTCTGCCTAAGGTGCATAAAAGTCTAGTTAACCCCCCTGGGAGGCCTATCGTCTCGGGGATTGATTCTATTACATCCAACCTTTCTCAGTACGTGGACAATTTCCTCCAAAAATATGTAGGAACTTTAGATTCTTACTTAAAAGACTCTACTAGTGTTTTAAGAATACTGAAAGAAATAGAATGGGAGGATGGCTATTTTATGGCCACCTGTGATGTGTCATCTTTGTACACAAATATTAAACACAATTTAGGATTGGAAGCTGTGGAATATTTTTTATCTAAAGACGAGAATATAGTTGAGGATCAGAAGGAATTTATATTAGAAAGTATTAGTTTTATATTGGAGCATAATTATTTTTCTTTTGATGGTAATTATTTCCAGCAAATAGAAGGTACAGCCATGGGCACGAGATTCGCACCGAGCTACACAAATTTGTTTATGGGAGAATGGGAACAGAGGTTTCTCCAGTTTGCTGAGCTCGGTGCGGATCTCGTGCTTTTTAAAAGATACATAGATGACATTTTAATAATTTGGCGTGGAAGTGAAGAGTCTCTCATAGATTTATTTAATACTATGAACAGTAATGATAGGGGCCTGACTTTTACTTATAATATCAGTAAAGAGAAAATTACCTTCCTAGATTTAGATCTAGTCGTGGAAAACAAAGAATGTATAACTAAAACCCATTTTAAGCCCACGGATGCAAATAACTACATCCATGCTACTAGCTGCCACTATAAGAAATGGATAGATAATATTCCGGTTGGCCAATGCCTAAGGATTCGAAAAAACTGTTCCAGATTAATGGATTTCGAGGAACAAATAGAAATATTGGAAGATAGGTTTAGAGATAGAGGCTATCAGGAGAAAAATATTAAAGCAGCTATCACAAGGGCTAGGGACACAGAGAGAAATTCCCTTTTGGAATATAAAAATAGAAAATTTGAGAACAAAGAAATGATAGATGTTCCATTTATCACCACATATAGTGAGGATCATGGGGTAATGAGGAAAATCCTAAGAAAGCACTGGCACCTTATAAAAAATGATCCTGTGATTGGAGACAAGCTCCCCCCATACCCAAGGATTGTATACAAAAAAACAAAAAATTTTAAAACAATTTTAGCCCTTAGCGAATTTAAACGGAAAAAAGAAAGACCCCTGAAAGATAAGGATCTAAAAGGAGAAGAAATAAGAGGCTTCTTTCCCTGTGTCACTTGTAAAGCCTGTAGAAATGGGATTAAAAAGAAGGATGTAGTGATCCCAGGTATGGACAAAGAATATAAGATCAAGGATATAATTAGGTGCAATAGTAAGGGTGTAGTGTACATGTTACAATGTTCTTGTAATTATTTTTATATTGGGGAAACAACTAGGATGCTGAGAGATAGGGTTAGGGAACATCTAAGGAATATTGAAAAGGGGAAGTTGGATACACATTTATACCAACATTTTAGAGAGACACATAAAAATAACATCAAGGATCTCACATTTTGGGGGTTGTGTTTGGTAAGGAAGGACTGGAGGGGGGGCAATTTTGAAAATAAACTTTTAAAGAGAGAAGCTGAGTTAATTTATAATTTTAATACATTGTACCCCAATGGCCTCAACTCAGAATTAGAATTGGCCCCTTTTTTAATGTAATTTTTAGAATGTAATTTTTAGAATGTAATTTTCAATGTGTATTATATTACAATTTATTATATAATGTAATTGTTATAATATCTTCTTAAAATGAGCCTCTAAATACAATATTTATCAGATTGATTATTTAATTGTTATAATATCTTCCTATATTGAGCCTCTAAAATACAATTTTTATCAGATGATTATTTATACCCAATATTTTGTTTGCCCGTAGACACCACTAAACTTACCGGTTTTTAGAATATTTATTGTTTACTTCTCATGCCCTGTGATAGTGATCATTAGTATTTGAAAATATATAATCTCCCCCTTAGGTTAATTTTAGATATGTTTTTTGATAATCCTTTTTTCTTAAATGTTTTTTAATTATTTTTTAAATTTATTAAATTAAAGATTTTTGAATAGTATTTTATAATGGATATTAATTTGTTGTATTCCAAATGGTAATAGTCTATATATGTATATATATGAATTGGTTTATGAGTGTGAAGTGGTTTGCAATTGATGGAGCATGTGTCTGTATTGATTCCCACATTTAATGCAAGCTGGAAGGAAATGAACAACTGACAAATCAGAAGCTACAGCGGGGTTTTTAAGAAAGCACAGATGCAGGGTAAAGTATCTTGATAAAGACCCACACGGGTTGAAACGCGTAGAAGAATTACCCTGTCACTATATAAACAAAATTGCCTTTTTCTGCTACAAGTTTGATAAACAAAGACTGAAGGATCTTAACCGCGTACTGTGTAAGTACTAAAGAGCGGCCACAAGAATCAGGATTAGAGGTCTTCCTACACCTCGTAAATAGACTTGCGCAAGTCTGATTCACCTGGAGGTTCCGGATACCAGGTGACGTAGGAGTCTTGGAAGCCGCCGGTGTGCGGTCAATTGTTTGCAGCAGGACGGCTGAAATACAGTGGAGTAACGGTAACGGTAAGAAGGCGGATAGCCTCTAAATACACAGGACAGTAACGGAGATCTTAGTAAAAGACTGAAGCCTCACGGACTACCCCTTGTTTGGTGCAAATTGAACACAGCGCCGGTGAAAAAATACCGACGGCTGTTTGCATTTGGGGGCTAATCAATTTTAAGGATACTAATACCTAGCACCTTACCTTGCTGTAGCGGACTTGTTTAAACATATTGTGCACAACTTTCTTATCAGGAATATACGATATTACCTGTTGATCCCTTTTGGGAATATATTGCTCCTTCTGGTGTGTGACATCTACTCAAACTTGCATGTATTGTTTTTATAACCATTTTTACTATATTGTTTTAGGGAGTGTTTGAGTGTGTGTATGGCTGAAAGAGCAACTATAGTTGGAAGTGAATGTGTATTGTTTTAGAATGGAATATGAATTATTGTTTTAACCGTGGATATTAATTATTGTTTTTGAAATTTTGAATTGTTCTTAAAACATTTAATTATATCAAATAAAAATAATTAAATATATCAGAATTGTTTATTTCCACTTCTGAACGGCAGTAGTTTGGATATCATCCCCCTTAGTCTGATCTATTCCCCACAGAGGAAAGTATAATTTGTACATATCTACTGAATCTCCTGCTTTAAGCGCCCACTTTTTTAAAAAATTTATTATTGTAATTGTTACTATCCAGGAAGGGGATAGTTTTATAGTGAGGCTTTGGAGATTAAGATTCAGCGCTTCACCCACAACATTATTTCTAATATACTGTACAATACTAGTGTGATCCATGGCCATCCGAATCTACCGAATAAATCAGAATAAATCCGAATTAATTCGCATTTATTCGGTAGATTCGGCAGTATTTTTTTTCGGAAATTCGGTTCGATCCGAATCTCCAAATTTGCAGAATTTTCCGAGTTTCCGAATCAAACCGAACCAAATTGCACATGTCTACTGCTTTCTATGCCTGAAGTTTCAGGCTCGTAAGACCACTGCTCCTTAATTTCTCCGCCACCTATCTGGACTGAAATCATCCAGATATGATATGATCGGGATGATTGACACCCCTGATAGCAGCCAATTGGCTGCGAGTGAGCAGGGGGTGGCATTGCACAAGCATTTCACCAGAAATGCTTGTTCAGTGTTAAATGCAGACAGTGTATGCTGTTGGAATTAGCGAGGTCGAGCGGACATGATTCGCTACAGCGCATCATGTCCGCTCAACCAACAATAAATTTACCCCATAGAGAAGGCATGATCTTAGACTTCTTTGTTTATAGAATAGGTTATAAAGGCAAATCAGTTTCTTAGCCTATACACAGTAAACTAAAATAAATATGTAATGATGTAGACCAGGCGTTAAATTTATATCAAAGTAAATAAGAATAAAGCATGGCAGGGCTCCAGGCAAAGTTTAAAACTTAGCATTTATTTAAGGCAAATAAAATGTGCGTATCACATCAGTACACAAGCAAAAAAAGCCAGAGTAGCAGCAGTCTTACGCGTTTCAGCTCCTGCCTTACTCATAGACCGGTCAGACTCTCTGGAAGTCTGTGGCGGTTAGCGGGGCACTTTGTCTGAGAGGGAGGAGGAGCCAGGAAGATTGAATGTAGCTCGCATTATACGTTGGAGTCGATCCGTAGCGGAGGAGCTGTGTGTCAATCCGACATCGGAGTCATTGGAGGACTGAGCGAACCAGGACGCCAACGTTGACAGTAAGGTAATGACCTAAGAACTGTGTTGTGGCTGAGACACTATATTGTGGAAGGTTCCTCCTGTGTTAAGGGCTGTGTCACTTGAGAGCTTGTAAGGGTACCTTTTTCTGTGTATACTATCGCTAAATTAATATGCATAACTCAAAATATAAAGGGAACAAAATCTGGAAATGCCATGGAGTTTGCTTATATTCATTACAAGAGTAGGCTTCATTAATTATTTTTAACAGCAGCATTATGTATATCCCAGGTATTCCTGAAATACCGTACTGTGTTTGTCATTACCACCTTTAATGGAAGTATGTTCTAAGAACTGACTACTCCTTTCTGCAATGAAGTGCTTTGTGATCCTGGGTTTTATCATTTCTGTTTTTGAGAAATATGCTTCATTAAATCTATGTATTTGAAGATTTATATGATATAATCTCCCTTCCTATTCTCCTCTAAATTATATATAGATAAAATGTAATGTAGTATTTATTTGTACTTTTTTAGACCACTTTAATAGCCAAGTGGCTAGATTTAGAGTTTTGTAGGTAACGACCCGCGTTTTTTTTTCCCTGCACCTTTTAAATACCGCTGGTATTTATAGTTCACAGAAGGGCTGCGTTAGGCTCCAAAAAGGGAGCGTAGAGCATAATTTACCGCCACTGCAACTCTCAATACCAGCGGTGCTTACGGACGCGGCCAGCTTCAAAAACGTGCTCGTGCACGATTCCCCCATAGAAAACAATGGGGCCGTTTGAGCTGAAAAAAAACCTAACACCTGCAAAAAAGCAGCGTTCAGCTCCTAACGCAGCCCCATTGTTTCCTATGGGGAAACACTTCCTAAGTCTGCACCTAACACCCTAACATGTACCCCGAGTCTAAACACCCCTAACCTTACACTTATTAAGCCCTAATCTGCTGACCCCGCTATCGCTGACCCCTGCATGTTATTATTAACCCCTAATCTGCCGCTCCGTACACCGCTGCAACCTACATTATACCTATGTACCCCTAATCTGCTACCCCTAACACCGCCGACCCCTATATTATATTTATTAACCCCTAATCTGCCCCCCACAACGTCGCCGCCAGCTACCTACAATAATTAACCCCTAATCTGCCAAAAAAAAAAGCTAAGTTACAAAAAATAAAAAAATTAATTACAAACATAATAAAAATATTACAACAATTCTAAGCTAATTACACATACTCTAAGCCCCCTAATAAAATAACAAAGCCCCCCAAAATAAAAAAATGACCTACCCTATTCTAAAATTAAAATAGAAAAGCTCTTTTACCTTACCAGCCCTTAAAAGGGCCATTTGCGGGGCATGCCCCAAAGAATTCAGCTCTTTTGCCTGGAAAAAAAAACACAATACCCCCCCAACATTACAACCCACCACCCACATACCCCTAATCTAACCCAACCCCCCTTAAATAAACCTAACACTAAGCCCCTGAAGATCTTCCTACTTTATCTTCACCACACCGGGTATCACCAATCCGTCCAGGCTCCGAAATCTTCATCCAAGCCCAAGCGGGGGCTGGAGATCCATCATCCGGCTGAAGTCTTCTATCAAGCGGCAAGAAGAAGTCCAGAAGAGGCTCCAAAGTCTTCATCCTATCCGGGCAGAAGAGGAGATCCGGACCGGCAACCATCTTAATCCAAGCGGCATCTTCTATCTTCATCCGATGACGAGCGGCTCCATCTTCAAGACCTCCGGCGCGGATCCATCCTCTTCTTCCGACGTCCTAAGTCCGAATGAAGGTTCCTTAAAATGACGTCATCCAAGATGGCGTCCCTCGAATTCTGATTGGCTGATAGGATTCTATCAGCCAATCGGAATTAAGGTAGGAAAAATCTGATTGGCTGATTGAATCAGCCAATCAGATTCAAGTTCAATCCGATTGGCTGATCCAATCAGCCAATCAGATTGAGCTCGCATTCTATTGGCTGATCGGAACAGCCAATAGAATGCGAGCTCAATCTGACTGGCTGATTCAAGACTTCTTGATAGAAGACTTCAGCCGGATGATGCATCTCCAGCCCCCGCTTGGGCTTGAATGAAGATTTCGGAGCCTGGATGGATACCCGGTGTGGTGAAGATAAGGTAGGAAGATCTTCAGATTCAGGAGAATACTTAGCTTTGCTTCAGATGCTGCTTGAATCAATACAAATTTTATTTTCAAGATGTCATAATTTAGAATATGAAAAGTTTACAACTCACATGAAAAGCTCCTGAAAATATATTTTTTTGATAAACTGGAGTACCACTGTACACATAAAAGGTATAATGATGTCATGCGGCAAATGCATTTGAAAATCTTATGAATTATCAAAGGGTTTACAAATGGGTGGAATAGCTTTGAATCTGAAACCGTTACAAGGATAATACTTTTTAAAAGGAAGTCTTGTAGGAATGAAGGCATTCAGGGCTGTGCATTTTGCAGGGTCATAATATGTTTACCTGGTCCAGTTTGAGAGTGCAATCCACTTCCGTGTTTTTTATGTGAGGGAGATTACATAAACCTGTATACCCGTGTGTGGTTCCCAGTTTGTGTGATCGAGAGCTTGCATTTGGCCAGATGCGGAAACTAACTCTTCCATTTTTGCTTTTATTCTTAGCTGCTTGCAAGCGAGTGCCAGACTTCCTCTGTGTGTTGTGTGTATATATATATATATATATATATATATATATATATATATATATATATAAATATATATATATATACACACATATATATATATATATATATACATAAACATATTTGGTATGCAAATTTACAGTATATGATAAAGCCCTTTGCTGCCTTTTTTTCATACACCTTATACCATCTATCTTTGAGCCCTTATAACTTTCATTTACTAATTTTTTTTAAATACTTTTTATCAGCCAGTGTTATTATGAGTGTAACTGTACTTTTGCATACCAGTTAGCTAGAGCTCTGAGTCTAGCCCTCAGTGAGTGATATGACAAAATGAGTAGGTTGAGTTAAGATAAAATCTAGGCCAGACCTCTTGGACATGCAGCTCCAGTTAGTCATATGCTCACATAGTTCTCCAGATCAGACTTCTGAAGCCCCTGACCATTGTATGTCAATACTGAAGCTTAGATCAGACCCATGACCCTGTGTTCCCTTGTTAGTTTTATACCCACTTCAGGGGCGCGATCCGATATACAGCATAGTTTTCGATGCAAGCGAGGGAACCCGCGCCGCCCGTAGTTTCACTTCGCACATCGGGGTATTACATATACCACGCCGGCAGTTGCGAAAGTGCCATAAGTCGGATAAACTAGCGATGTCCAGAAATGAGCGTAACTTCAAATTTCAGAAGATTTCAGAATTTGCAGAAGAGGACATCCGGTCCGGCAGACGTCTTCATCCAAGCGGCATCTTCTATCTTCATCCATCTGACGAGGAACGGCTCCATCTTGAAGACCTCCGGCGTGGAACATCCTTCTAGGCCGACGACTAACGACAAATGAATATTCCTTTAAATGACGTCATCCAAGATGGCGTCCCTCGAATTCCGATTGGCTGATAGGATTCTATCAGCCAATCGGAAATAAGGTAGGAAAAATCTGATTGGCTGATTTAATCAGCCAAATTGGATTGAAGCTCAATCCGATTGGCTGATTGGATCAGCCAATAGAATTGACCTCGCATTCTATTGGCTGATCCAATTAGCCAATCGGATTGAACTTCAATCCGATTGGCTGATTAAATCAACCAATTAGATTTTTTCTACCTTAATTCCGATTGGCTGATAGAATCCTATCAGCCAATCGGAATTTCGAGGGACACCATCTTGGAAGACGTCATTTAAAGCAATATTCATTTGTTGTTAGTAGTCGGCCTAGAAGGATGTTCCGCACCGGAGGTCTTCAAGATGGAGCCGTTCCTCATCGGATGGATGAAGATAGAAGATGCCGCTTGGATGAAGACGTCTGCCGGTCCGGATGTCCTCTTCTGCCCGGATAGGATGAAGACTTCTGACGGTCTGGATGTCCTCTTCTGCACCATCGGATGAAGACTTCGGCCCGGCTGGGTGAAGAAGGCTCAAGGTAGGGTGAACTTCAATGGGGTAGTGTTAGGTTTTTTTAAGGGGGAATCGGGTGGGTTTTAGAGTAGGGGTGTGTGGGTGGTGGCTTGTAATGTTAGGGGGGGATTGTTCTTTTTTTACAGGTAAAAGAGCTGATTACTTTGGGGAAATGCCCCGCAAAAGGCCCTTTTAAGGGCTATTTGTAATTTAGTTTAGGATAGGGAATTTTATTATTTTGGGGGGCTTTTTTATTTTATTAGGGGGCTTAGATTAGGTGTAATTAGTTTAAACTTCTTGTAATATTTTTTTTATTTTTTTGTAGTTTAGTGTTTGTTTTTTTTGTACTATAGTTTAGTTTATTTAATTGTATTTTATTTTAGATAATTGTAGTTAATTAATTTAATTAATTTATTGATAGTGTAGTGTTAGGTGTATTTGTAACTTAGGTTAGGATTTATTTTACAGGTAATTTTGTAATTATTTTAACTAGGTAGCTATTAAATAGTTATTAACTATTTAATAGCTATTGTACCTAGTTAAAATAAATACAAAGTTGCCTGTAAAATAAAAATAAATCCTAAAATAGCTACAATGTAATTATTAATTATATTGTAGCTATCTTAGGTTTTATTTTATAGGTAAGTATTTAGTTTTAAATAGGAATAATTTAGTTAATAATATTAATATTATTTAGATTTATTTAAATAATAATTAAGTTAGGGGGGTGTTAGGGTTAGACTTAGGGTTAGGGGGTAATACATTTAATGAAGATGGCGGCGGTGTAGGGGGGTCAGATTAGAGGTTAATATATTTAATGTAGGTTGCGGCGGTGTAGGGGGGTCAGATTAGAAGTTAATATATTCAATGTAGGTGTCGGCTGTGTAGGGGGGTTAGATTAGAGGTTAATATATTTAATGTAGGTGGCAGCGATGTCCGGGAGCGGCGGTTTAGGGGTTAATACACTTTATTAGGGATTGCAGTTGACAGGTAGATAGACATTGCGCATGCGTTAGGTGTTAGTTTTTTTTTTGCAGGCATTTTAGGGAGTTACAGTGCTCCCATACTCAGCACAAGGCCTGCTACGGCTGCATTTTATGGCAAAGTGAAAATGGAGTAAGATTTCTCCATTTTCGTCACGTAAGGCCTTGCGCTGGATATTGGATACCAAATTGCGCGTGTTTTATATGTTAGTCTATGGGTGAAAAAACTACGTCCGACGGGTGAAATATACGTGCTGCATTTATATGCGGCGCTGTATATAGGATACCAAACCTGTGCAAAAACCGGCGTCGCCGGCTTTTGCGGGCGACGCTGCATATCGGATGGGGCCCCAGGTGAGCTGAAATCATTTAAATGTCTAGTTTTATTTTTTATTTTAATTTTACAGGACAAGCAGCTGAAATACTGAACTGGCCAGTTAAATACTGAGCACTGGCAACCCTGGCACTAGAGATACTGTATCAGTGTAGGAACAGCAGCTTTAATACAGCAGTAAGTGTTCATTTCACAGTGCTATGAGCAACAGAAGAAGAGGGGGTGGCTTAGGTACAGCACTGACAACTCCAAAATAACTTTGAATAGTAATTATGTAATTCTGTAATCTTCAATGTCTTCATTTTGTTTTACCAACTCTACCTTTAAATATTGGATAAACACAGGAGAGAAATACACAGTAAGGGTTAGATTACAAGTGGAGCGCTAATTTTTTGCGAGCCAGTAAACGGGAAAATTTGCCCATTTATGGGAGCATGATAAATAACCTCTGGTTAATTTTTTAAATGTCCCCCAATTGCCCCCAGAATAACACGTGAGGTCCCTTTTTTTAAATCTATCATTTAAAAAAACTGCACTAAGCAGTTTTGGGGGGCTAAAGTTGGAGGGTGTGGGGTGTGTTCTCAGTTAATTTACATGTAATTTGAGGTATAGTATTGCAATGTTGGAATCCTACTTTGGCATATTAGAATTGTATAATTCAGCCCAATTAGGCTAATGTTATAGTGTTAGGACCAGTCTATTGTGGGAGACCTTGTAAGTAGTGACTGGCTGAGCAGAATATCTCCATATTTTGTGACTAAGATCCCATCTTTTTTTTTTAAAAAATTAAGAAATATTAAGAAGGCAATGTTTTGCAGCATTAAGAAACAAGTTTAAAATATGTGAAATAATATGTGGTCTTATGTGTTTGGAGGTGCGCCAATGCTTGCCCATATTAAATGCTTATATATATATTTATGTGTTAATATGTGTATATACATATGTTAGATAAATATATATGTATATATTCATATATATATATATATATATATATATATTTGCTGCCCATTGCTGTGAGACTTACCCCCTTCACTGCTCTAGTCCTGATGTCGTGTCTCATGGCATGAGAACAAAGCTCTGATTGGCACTCTCTTGTAAGCGCAATGCTTCTGTGCAATGCGAACGTTCGCATTGCACCTCACTTGAAATACCAGAGCTCATTTGCATGCGCTGGTATTATAAAGTTGAGTAAAAATATCGCTTTCGCGGAAGCGATATTTTGCACTCAACTTGTAGGGGCCTATTTAACAAAGGTTTGTCGGACCTGATGCAACAGTGCGGATCAGGTCCGACAAACATCGCTGAATGCGGAGAGCAATACGCTCTCCGTATTCAGCATTGCACCAGCAGCTCTTGTGTCAATCAACCCAATCGTACTCGATCGGGTTGAATTGCAGCGATGTCTGTCCGCCTGCTCAGAGCAGGTAGACAGGTTATGGAGCAGCAGTCTGTAGACTGCTGCTTCATAACTGGTGTTTCTGGCGAGCCTGCAGGGCCCCGTAATTTAGACGTTAATTTGTAAAGAAGAGATATGGGGGTAGATGTATTAAGCAGCGGATGCTGAAACTTAAGTTAAGAAGCAGCAGTCGTAAGACCTTTTTAGGTGGCGGACTGAAATCATCCCAATATGATACGATCGGGATGATTGACACCCCTGCTAGCGGCCGATTGGCCACGAGTGAACAGGAGGAGGCGCTTCACAAGCATTTCACCAGAAATGCTTGTTCAATGTTAAATGCCAACAGCGTATGCTGTCGGAATTTAGCGAGGTTGAGTGGATGTGATTAGCTACAGCTCATCATGTCTGCTCGACCAATAATAAATTTACCCCATGGAGAAGGCATGAGCTTAGATTTCTTTGTTTATAGAATAGGTTATAGAGGGGAATCAGTTTCTTCGCCTATACACAGTAAACTAAAATAAATATTTAATGACGTAGACCAGGCGCTAAATTAATATGCATAACTCAAAATATAAAGGGGAAAAAAATCTGGAAATGCCATGGAATTTGCTTATATTCATTAGAAGAGTAAGCTTCATGAATTAATTTTAACAGCAGCCTTATGTACGTATATCCCAGGTATTCCTGAAATACCGTACTGAGTTTGTCATTACCACCTTTAATGGAATTCTATTCTAAGAATTGACTACTCCTTTCTGCAATGAAGTGCTTTGTGATCCTGGGTTTTATTATTTCTGTTTTTGAGAAATATGCTTCATTAAATCTTTTAATGTATTTGAAGATTTATATGATATAATCTCCCTTCCTATTCTCCTCTAAATTATATGTAGATAAAATGTAATAAAGTATTTATTTGTACGTTTTTAGACCACTTTAATAGCCATAGTTTGGCCATTTTCTAAGAAGATGAAGTCTAACTAGTGGTCTCTTGTCCTATAAAACCAGGAATGCTTCTGCATTCAAGACCCATTACTATTTAGTTACTGTTAGTAAAATGCCTTTTTTAAATATTCTAGATGCATAGTTTTACACTTTGCGGCATTAAATTCTAGATTCCACTCATTTCCTCAATTGTCTAAATGTTAATAAATAGCATTCCCTTCTGGAACATCAACACTAATTTACTGTTTATGTTTAATCTGAAAATGATACACATAATCCTACTAGAAATATTAATTATGAATATGTTAAACAAAACAGGACCAATAAATAACCACTGAGGCACACCATGCTCAATACTTTACATTAGTTAAAACAGACATTTATTATTAAGGCCACATTCCAACTACTTAGGGCTATATTACAAGTGAAGCAAAATATCCAATGGGAGCTTCGTTCTCATACCGTCACATATACATATATATATTTATTGAGAACACACAGTTCCCATAGACCGCAATGTAAAGGCACTTTTCAGTGCCGTTTTTTTTCTAACACCTCATAACCGCTGCTTTTAACCCCATATAACTGCTTAGTGCAGTTTTTTTTTTTATGAAAATGGTCCATTATTTTTAATATTTTTAATACACTACACATTTTTGGGGTGACAATTGGGGGACATTTTAAAAATGTCTGGTTAATTTTTTTGGCGCTAATTACTACCGCGAGCAACTGCTCCACATTTGTTTGTTAGTTATAAATAAATAATCTCCATAAGTTAAATTTTCTCACAATTGTCATCAAACTTATGGGGGCCTATTTAAGAAAGAGCGAGCGGACATGATCGGATATTGCGGATCATGTCCGCTGCACTTTGATAAATGCCGACAGCATACGCTGTCAGCATTTAACATTGCACCAGCAGTTCTTGTGAACTGCTGGTTCAATGCCGCCCCCTGCAGATTTGCGGCCAATCGGCAGCTAGCAGGGGGTGTCAATCAACCCGATCGTATTGATCGGTCTTGATAAATATGCCCCATGTGCTTTAATTATCAGAATATTCTCTTACTGCTACTTTTACTATTGGAAATTCTTAAATTTTTGGGAATAACAGGGATTTATTTAACAGACCAGATAGTGTAGCTAGGGCCCTTATAGTTCGATATTATGTGGACACACAGGCTCACGTTTTATATTTGACTTAATGGAGTTCCCCTATTTTAAAATTCAAATGTGTCTTAAATTCCTCCTTTTTGTTTTTCTACTAACACTGATGTATCTAAATAATATGTTGTTACCCTTTCTCATTATATTCATATTTAACTGTTTTTTGTTGTTGTTGTTGTTTGTTTTTGTTTTGTTTTTTGCTGGCTTCTCCATATATCCATATTCTTAATGGATTGAGTGTCATTACTTCTTATAAATTAATAAAAAGAAACTTTGGGGGGTAATTATCAAGCCGTCAACCTCAAATACGCTGGAATTCCGCAGCGTATTTGTGGCGAGGCTGATTCGCCTTAGTTATCAAAGGCTCGAGACCGGAAAAAGTAGAATTTTGTGACATAAACTTTGATCCGCCGGACTCAGTCCGACACAGATCGATTCTTATGTCACTCCAGATGTTCCGCACACAAGTGCGGCACAATCTCACTACTTTTGCTAGTTATCAAATGACTAGCAGGTACGCTCGGCACTTTTACGGCCCAGCGTACCTGGTTTTCAAACCACCACCCCTGGAGGCGGCGGATCCCATAGGAATCAATGGGAGTCTGACCATAGCGAAAGTACAAGTTCGCTGCTGACAGACATCCCATTGATTTCTATGGGAGCTGTCTGCACCTAACACCCTAACATGTACCCCGAGTCTAAACACCCCTAATCTGTCCCCCCTACACTGCCGCAACTAAATAAAGTTATTACCCCCTAAACCACCGCTCCTGGAGCCCACCGCAAGCTACTCTATACATATTAACCCCTAAACCGCCGCTCCCGGAGCCCACCGCAACTATAATAAATGTATTAACCCCTAAACCGCCGCTCCCTGAACCCGCCGCAACCTATATTAAACTTATTAAGCCCTAATCTGCCCCCCCCCCTACACCGTCGCCACCTATAATAAATTTATTAACCCCTATCCTGCCCCCCACTACGCCGCCGCCACTGTAATAAAATTATTAACCCCTAAACCTAAGTCTAACACTAACCCTAACGCCCCCCTAACTTAAATATTAATTAAATAAATCTAAATAATATTTCTATTATTAACTAAATTAATCCTATTTAAAACTAAATGCTTACCTTTAAAATAAACCCTAATATAGCTACAATATAAATAATAATTATATTGTAGCTATCTTAGGATTTATTTTTATTTTACAGGCAACTTTCAATTTATTTTAACTAGGTACAATAGCTATTAAATAGTTATTAACTATTTAATAGCTGCCTAGCTAAAATAAACTGAAATTTACCTGTAAAATAAATCCTAACCTAAGTTACAATTACACCTAACACTACACTATACATTAATAAATTATTCCTATTTAAAACTAAATACTTACCTGTAAAATAAACCCTAATATAGCTACAATATAAATAATAATTATATTGTAGCTATCTTAGGATTTATATTTATTTTACAGGTAACTTTGTATTTATTTTAGCTAGTTAGAATAGTTATTAAATAGTTATTAACTATTTAATAACTACCTAGCTAAAAGAAATACAAAATTACCTGTAAAATAAATCCTAACCTAAGTTACAATTAAACCTAATACTACACTATCATTAAATTAATTAAATAAACTACCTACAAATAACTACAATTAAATACAATTACATAAACTAACTAAAGTACAAAAAATAAAAAAAAGCTGTTACAAAAAATTAAAAAATAAGTTACAAATATTTTAAAAATATTACAATTTTAAGCTACTTACACCTAATCTAAGCCCCCTAATAAAATAACAAACCCCCCCAAAATAAAAAAATGCCCTACCCTATTCTAAATTAAATAAAGTTCAAAGCTCTTTTACCTTACCAGCCCTTAAAAGGGCCATTTGTGGGGGCATGCCCCAAAAAGTTCAGCTCTTTTGCCTGTAAAAGAAAAATACAACCCCCCCAACATTAAAACCCACCACCCACATACCCCTAATCTAACCCAAACCCCCTTACAAAAACCTAACACTAATCCCCTGAAGATCATCCTACCTTGAGTCGTCTTCACTCAGCCGAGCAGCGATGGAACCGAAGTGGACATCCGGAGCGGAAGAAGTTAATCCTCCAAGCGGCGCTGAAGAAATCTTCCATCCGATGAAGTCATCATCCAGGCGGCGCTGAAGAAGTCTTCGATCCGGGCGATGTCATCTTCCAAGAGGCGCTGAAGAGGTCTTCTATCCGGGCAATGTCATCTTCCAAGCCAGGTCTTGAATCTTCCTCCCGCCGACGCGGAACATCCTTCTTCAGCGTCCCCTCAATTCCGATTGGCTGATAGGATTCTATTAGCCAATCGGAATTCAGGTAGGAAAAATCTGATTGGCTGATGGAATTGAGGGGACGACATCTTGGATGATGTCCCTTAAAGGAGCCTTCATTCGTCGTAGTCCGTCGCTGAAGAAGGATGTTCCGCATCGGCGGGAGGAAGATTCAACACCCGGCTTGGAAGATGACATCACCCGGATAGAAGACCTCTTCAGCGCCTCTTGGAAGATGACATCGCCCGGATCAAAGACATCTTCAGCGCCGCCTGGATGATGACTTCATCGGATGGAAGATTTCTTCAGCGCCGCTTGGAGGATTAACTTCTTCCGCTCCGGATGTCCACTTCGGTTCCATCGCTGCTCGGCTGAGTGAAGACGACTCAAGGTAGGATGATCTTCAGGGGATTAGTGTTAGGTTTTTGTAAGGGGGGTTTGGGTTAGATTAGGGGTATGTGGGTGGTGGGTTTTAATGTTGGGGGGGTTGTAATATTTTTAAAATGTTTGTAACTTTTTTTTTTTTTTTTTTAACTTAGCTTTTTTTATTTTTTGTACTTTAGTTAGTTTATGTAATTGTATTTAATTGTAGTTATTTGTAGGTAGTTTATTTAATTAATTTAATGATAGTGTAGTATTAGGTTTAATTGTAACTTAGGTTAGGATTTATTTTACAGGTAATTTTGTATTTCTTTTAGCTAGGTAGTTATTAAATAGTTGATAACTATTTAATAACTATTCTAACTAGCTAAAATAAATACAAAGTTACCTGTAAAATAAATATAAATCCTAAGATAGCTACAATATAATTATTATTTATATTGTAGCTATATTAGGGTTTATTTTACAGGTAAGTATTTAGTTTTAAATAGGAATAATTTATTAAAGTATAGTGTAGTGTTAGGTGTAATTATAACTTAGGTTAGGATTTATTTTACAGGTAAATTTAAGTTTATTTTAGCTAGGTAAGCTATTAAATAGTTAATAACTATTTAATAGCTATTGTACCTAGTTAAAATAAATTGAAAGTTGCCTGTAAAATAAAAATAAATCCTAAGATAGCTACAATATAATTATTATTTATATTGTAGCTATATTAGGGTTTATTTTAAAGGTAAATATTTAGTTTTAAATAGGATTAATTTAGTTAATAATAGAAATATTATTTAGATTTATTTAATTAATATTTAAGTTAGGGGGGGCGTTAGGGTTAGACTTAGGTTTAGGGGTTAATTATTTTATTACAGTGGCGGCGGTGTAGTGGGGGCAGGATAGGGGTTAATAAATTTATTATAGGTGACGACGGTGTAGGGGGGCAGGATAGGGGTTAATAGGTTTAATATAGGTTGCGGCGGGTTCAGGGAGTGGCAGTTTAGGGGTTAAACTATTTATTTAGTTGCGGCGAGGTGCGGGATCAGCAGGATAGGGGCTAATAATTTTATTATAGAGGGCGACGGTATAGGGGGGGCAGGATAGGGGTTACTAGGTATACTGTAGGTGGCAGCGGTGTCCGGGAGCGGCGGTTTAGGGGTTAATACATTTATCAGAGTTGCGGCAGGGTCTAGGAGCGGCAGTTTAGGGGTTAGTAACTTTATTGAGTTGAGGGAGGCTCCGGGGGCGCCGGTATAGGGATAGAACAGTGTAGTTTAGTGTGAGTGCTTAGTGACAGGCTAGCAATAAAGCTGGGAAAAAGCCGAAGAGCAGTGAGATCGGACGTGTGATAACTCGCACAGTCCGCTGCTCATCGCCCCGCGGCTTTTTGACAGCTTTATTTGATAACTTAGGCGAACGTATTCAAGGTCCGCGGCGGCGAAGGTAGGCGAGCTTAGGCGGGCGTATTGGGCCGGCGAAGGCAGAAAAGTAGACGGCTTGATAACTACCCCCCATTAAGCTTTTAAGTTTGGATATGAAGGACTCCTGATTATGTTCGCTTTGGTGATATGAGGTTGGAGTTAGATAAGATATGATATACCTTTTTATACATTTAAATATGCACATTATTATCACAGGAACAGAATACTGTCTATATATAATGTAATATGAATATTAATATGTGTTTTTGTGTGTGTTAAGATTGAAGTTAATTAAAAGCAGGCTGTTCGATTGTTAATTAGTGGGAGGGGTTATATAATGCTATATATCTGCACTCTTTTGTCACTAGAATTTTGTCTGAGGAAGGGGTGAACTCCCCAAAGCATCACACTTGTGAATAAACTTGTTTTCTACAAATCCTGCGAGTGCAAGCCATCCTTATTGAATATTTTTTATACGAGATCGGGTTTGTACAACTTGTTGAGTGTTTTTTTTTCTCACTTTTCCTGCTCCATTGAAGTCTATGGGAGAATACGTTAGTGCGGTTGCGAAATTCCAAGTTCAGCCTTTTTGCGTTTGTCTGCTTAGTGCTCGTTTGAAAACTTTTTACTTTCAACTTGTAATATGTGCGCTACCTGATGCACACAAAAAGCTTACTTCTACTGTAGTTAAATAGCAGCCAAGATAGATAAATAGTTTTTTTAGAGGACAAATAAAGCTTTCTATTTTTATATCAAATACTTATTTCTGAACTATAAGTTAATATGAATAAAATCTAAGTAAGTTTAAGAAATTAGTAAATTTTATTTGTTTCAAACACTCACACATATTTATTGGGAATATCATAATCCTTACAGGTTTTACTGCAATATAAAACCCATATACGTGTACTGCATTGTCCCACATGTACAGCAATACCCCCATGTATAGGTTGTACGGGGTTTCAGGAAGTTACAGGATCAAATATGGGTCCTGCCTATTTCAGGGCTAGATTACAAGTGGAGCACTAAATATTGCTTGCGTTCAAGTGATATTAGCGCTCCACTTTGTAATACCAGTGCACGATAATGTGCGCTGGTATTACAAGTAAATCACAATGAGAACACGATCTAGCATTCACATTACGAGGAAGCATTACGCTCACGAAAGTGTGCTTCCATAGGCTCCTAATGGAACCTCTTCATATGCCGTCACAGGCGGCATCAGAACCGTACGTAGTAAAGGGGGTATGTAGAGCAGTTTTAGGCAGCATTGTTAAATATGTATGTAAAAATATATGTATATGAATATATATATCCAAACAATTTCCAGTTCAGCCCACCAAGAGGCAACAGCCTGGGTGCAAATATGAGTGATATAAGTAAACAAAATCAGATGCACTCTCAGGTCTTCCACAAAAATCTTTAATGGAACGTTTTCGGGGTTCACAACCCCTTCATCAGCATCAACATATAATCAAATATCACACAATTTATAGTGTTTCAAACAGTCTCTCACCAAACTAGTGTTACTCCAAAAACTGCACCAAATATCGAGTGTGGAACGCATCTTGCGCATCTTGCGTTCCACACTCGATGTTATCTCACTTCCGGTTTCGCGGCATGACAATATTAAGCATACAAACAGTGTTATGTATTGTGCCTTTATACATTCACTTTTACACAATCTAGTGTAATATGAGCTTCAATATGTAAGTGCAAAAAGTACCTTTTGGTATGTAAAGAGTCTTAGATCGCTATGTTATTAGCTCTGATCGGCAGGTTGAGTGTAGTAGTGTATACAAGTCGTCATAGCAACCAAATTTGTGTCTCAACACAGTGATAGATTGCTTAGTGTAGCAAGCATATATAAGTGACAGTAAGTACTAAACATTCTAAGTCACATTCATGCATAGGTGTGCGCAGTAGTATATGTACATAGATAGATATAAAATAAAATAAAAAGTGGCGATTCTTGCTGTACTTGTTATCAATACATATAAAGATGTAGAATGACTGCAAAATAATAGGTGGACTCTTTGCAGGCTATACATCCACTAAATCAATTTGCAACATTATTCTGTTATGTTTTCCAGTAAACATATGGATAGATTGGTGATGTACTATAAGTAATTGGGCACAACTTTTTATATAAGTACCCAAAAGCTGTAAATAAATCAGTACATCTATTTATCTGTATATTTGTGGTATGGTACAGATATTTAGCCCAATAGAGATATTCACTTAATAATATAGTGAACTCACATAGAGACCTAGATTATCATGCTGGAATAAGGGAAGGTATATTTGATCATGTCAATATTCATGATCCCACCTTTTGGATGTATACCACAATGTGTCACACAGCTAAGCTATGTCCCAAATACTAGAATAATACTTGATGGTGTATCGAAATGTATCTTAATTACATCTGAAATATAATCTCTTGTTACACCAAGATAAACAGGTAAATAAGTCCAGCTTATAGATGACCAAGTATGGACAGATAGAAAAGGTCCATCCTGTTACTCCTTAGTATTTGTGAGTATATTGATGTAACCCCAGCATAAGGTCTAAGGTGCATAAGTAGGTAATTCTACCTCAGGGGCCAGGCTTCCACAACCAAGGTGGGGGGGGGGGGTTCCCCTCCACCCGGGTGTGTCGTAAGCGACCGTCTCGCATCGCTCAAAAGAGCAATGGAACTGGGAGCTACACGTAGCCACTATGACCCTGGGTTGTACCCCAAGCATGTAGCACTACCTTATGGAATCAGATAAGATTTTTAAAGTCTGGGGTGGTATTTAATCCGCCTGGATGTATGGTTCCCAATTTGAAGATCCACTGGGCTTCACGTTTAAGCAATGTCTTGCTCCTATCCCCTCCCCGATCCAATGGGGGTATGTGGTCAATGAGGATATAGCGTATGGAAGAAACGGCGTGACCTTGCTTGGCACAATGGCGTGCAACAGGCTGTTCAGAGTCTCCCTTTTTAAGTGCAGATCGTATTGCATGCCTGTGATTTGCCATTCATTCACGTAACGTGCCTGTAGTTTTGCCCACGTAAAAATACGAACATGGGCAGAAGAGGAGGTACACTACGTGTGTAGTGGTACACTTAATGGAGTGTTTAATCACATATCTCCGATTAGTGTGTGGGTGATGAAAGGTTTTGGTACTGACCAACCCATTACACGTTGTGCAGCCTAAACATCTGTATGATCCTTTGATATTTATTTTGGCCCCTGTGGTGTAGCTGGATTTCTGATCAGTGCGCATTAAGAGGTCCTTAAGGTTGGTACCCCTCTTAAAACCCACCATAGGTTGTAGCTGCCGAGTGAATGTTAATTTTGGATCAGACGCCATTATGGGCCAGTGCTGATGTAAGATACGCCCCGTATTCTTGGTGGTTGGAGTGAATGTAGTGGACATAATTAATCTATTGCTCGTGTCTCTCGTTGATGTGGGCTTGATCAATTCATCTTGAGTGAGTGAAGATGCTGTGATCATGTTTTCTTGAATAATAGAGGATTTATACCCCCTCTCGTGGAATCTTTCTCCCACTCCTGCCAGTTGGGAGACCCCAGTCTGCATCTCTGAATTGTTTCTCATTGTTCTCACAAACTGAGATTTGACTATGCCCTTTAAGAGGGCAGGGGGTGACAGCTGTCAGCACTCAGATTGGAATTACGATCGGTTTGTTTATGTTATAGGGTAGTCCCCAATTGGTGTACCCTTTTAAAGAACGTCAGGTCCAGGAAGTTAATAGACTGTGTATCAACCGTCATCTTAAATTTAACATTGCTAGTGGCCATGTTGTATTTTTCAAACCAGGCTTGTAGTTTGAAACACTATAAATTGTGTGATATTTGATTATATGTTGATGCTGATGAAGGGGTTGTGAACCCTGAAAACGTTCCATTAAAGATTTTTGTGGAAGACACGAGAGTGCATCTGATTTTGTTTACTTATGAATATATATATATATATATATATACATATATATATACCAGAATGAACAAGAAAGGCACTCTCCGTGATAAACACCAAACTTTACTTCAGGTGAACGTTTTCAGGGTTGCCCCTGTCCTCAGGGCCATCTTTAATATTGATTGGACCGAGGGCAAACATTTTCTTGCCCCCCCACCCCCACCCCATGCAATTTTGCTCTCCACCCCAACATCCCAAAAAACAACTAAATCAATTTTTTGGGCTAATCATTTTAAAAAAAAATGCAATATGTGAAACTGGACCTAAGCAGTACTAATAAGTAAATAAATATATAAATTTCTCCACTGTGGATTCATTTAATATTCTTTTGAATGTGATTCTGGTGTGAGGTTAGCTGGTTAAAGAGATTTAGGGCAGCCAACAGGAGCAAAGCAAGGTAAAGGAGGAAGCATGGAGGTGCAGACAAATATAAGTTTACTGACTGGAACAGCAGAACTACTATGGGAAGCTGTAAAATCTGAGACAGAGAGAAAATAAAAACTATAAAAATAAACCTTACATTAATGTGTGAAGTATCAGCATGACACTATACATCAGCCACAGCAGCACATCTCGCTTCTTTGCTAGGAACAAGTTCCCTCTCACCCTGAACTAGACAATGCTGCATGGGGAGGGGCGTGTGTGCACTCACTTATTCTTCCCACTGACACCTTTCTACAAAGCACTATTCCCCTAACAAACTTCAGTTAGTTGATCTTAGGGCCACAGCAGAAAGAGCAGGGCTAAGGGGACCAGTAGACTGGATGCTGTCTGTCCAAGGCTGCATGGATACAGTGTAAGATGAGTCACACAGCCTCAAGACTGAAGAGAGCAGTGTATGCAGCTGCACAGATGCTCAAATCCTCATGTGCCTGCCGCTCCTGCTTTCTGCTGCATGCGCCCACAGTCAGCCCTACCCAGAAACAATCCCCACCACCAGAGCAGTTACCTGGTAACAGTGGTAACCCCAGTAGGACCTTTTCTGATGCAGTGGGAAATGGCTGGATGCCGAGTTAGGGCTTTGCATTCAGTGCTGCACAGTGCACATCTAAAACAGCACATGGCACTAGCTTGGCATGTCACATGACACCGGCACGGTCTGGCACAGTTATATATAAGCAGAGTACTTTTGACTGTGACAGTATTAGGACTGAATGTGTGTGTTCCCCATGTCACATCAGCAGTCTGGTATGAACAATTTTTTTTTTTTTTTTAGGACTCTTGGGCCCCTCAACAGAGACTGGGCCCAGGGTAGCTGCCCCTTTTGCCCTGTGTTAAAGACGGTCCTGCCCGTCCTCAGACCTTACAAAACAAACAATAAAAGAACAATTTATGTGTTTTACCTGGTAGTGATCCTGCTAGTGCGTGTGGCGTCCCTTCAGCACAACTGTGCATGTGCAAGAGACCATACAGTGGCCCTAGAGGTTCAAAAGAGTCACCAAGGCAAAAAAATTTGTGAAAAAATGTAAAAGTTAAAAACAGAAACACAACCTTGAATTAGCAAAAGACAATATACAATATGTACAGAGTGTATATAGTGTGTAGAGTATATGGGGATGTAAATGTATTACATATGTGTGTTGCGCTGCTATGACAAAGGATGATGCGATGGATATATATCTTTAAACACATGAACGCCCTAATCCTCACATTTATATTTATTTACTTACATCATTATTTATGAGTCTGTACTCCTCGTATAGCAGGCTTACTAAAATATGCAGTGATAAATATCCCATTTACGTACTATATCGTAAGTCTAAGGTTGCCTAGCAACCGCAAACAAAGCATAACCACCAATTGGATGTAGCTCCCATCCGTGAACCACTCACAGAATGTTGTCACTTATTATGATCTTGATGCAACCTAACCATACCCATACATATGATACCTATCCTATGTCAGTAATAAATTAAATATGTTAATGTCACAGATTAATCATGGAGCGGGCTTACCATTAACAAAAAATATTACAACATACCCCAATTTCTTAATGATCTTAAATCAGACCTACCAAACATTACAGGGCTTGTATATAATATGACCTAATTAACCGAAAAACAGCCACACTAGATGCATCAAATGCTGATAAATCAGCCATAGGTCAATCCCCAAAATTACTCATGATATATATACCTAGAAATTGTCATGAATCTGGGAGTCAAGACACACAAATCACTGGGTAAGTAATCACAAAAATCACTTCATATCAAGGTTGACATTTAGTCTCTTATGGACCAAGGTGTCCAATGTGAATATCCACCTGCTCTCCCTTTGCAATAGCAGCCTACCTCTATCACCACCTCTAGAAAGGGGTGGGATGTGATCTATGATAATGAATCGTAAATCTGTGTTTTTATGTTTAGCCTGGAAAAAATGCCTGGCCACAGGTTGGTCCGACTTGCCACTGTTCAAGGCCGCTCTAATGGCTGACCTATGGTTGTTGTTGATATGATGGACCCTGTAAGAAACGAATAAAGGTCTTTTTAAAGTTTAACTGGTGGCTGGAAAAATACTTTTTCTTGACCTATGGTTGGCCATTCTATTGCGGGCATCATCTTGTGTCTTGCCGACATAGAACTTGAGAACAAGGACAATGAATCATGTATATGATGTAGTTAGTGGTACATGTGACCCTATGTCTAATTGTAAATTTCTTGTTTGTCCAAGGGTGTGTGAAAAATTTACTCTGGGTCATCCCACTGCATGTGGTGAATCCACTACATCGGAAGCACCCATTTTTGGTGGTGTCTAACCATGTTTTAGACCTGTAACTTAGTCTATTATCGGGCCGCATCAGATGATCTCTTAAGGAGGCCGCCCTCCTATAACCAACAATCGGTAAGTCCATAGAATCACAGGACAGTCCTTTGTCAGTTGAGACAATGTCCCAATGGTCACGTAGAATCTTCGGCAGAGTGACCTTATCAGGAGTAAAGGTGGTTGTGAGTATAATCTGCTCCCTTGGTGGTGCCTCAGGTTCAATCTTCTTCAATGCTTCATTTTGAGTGGTATTGATGGCCTCAGTGTAAGCAGATATAAGATGTTGTTTGTTGTATCCGTGCTGCTCGAACTTGTTTCTCATCTCTTTCAATTGCAGTTGTTTATTGGCTTGTTCACTGTTGTTTCGGGTGACCCATTTAAACTGCGATTTGGGCAGGGCCTTTTTCAGAAAAGGTGGATGGCAACTTGTGCCTTGCAAGATAGAGTTTCTGTCCGTGGGTTTTTGATATAACGTTGTACTCAAACCAGCACCAGATTTATATATTCTTAGGTCAAGGAAATCAATTGTCAGATTGTCAAAGGTGATTTTGAACTTCAGATTATTGTTCGCTTCATTCAGTTCTTTAAACTAAGAGTCCAATCCTTGTCGGTCACCCCTCCAGATCATAAACAGATCGTCTATGTACCTGCGAAACATCAGTATCCTCTGATCTTGAAAAAGAGTGGTACCCAAGGTTTCAAACTGTGCCATAAACAGATTGGCATAGGATGGGGCCACATTGGACCCCATAACTGTGCCCAATATCTTTAGATAGAATTTGGATTTGAATCTGAAATAATTCATCTTCAAACAATATTCAAGCAACTGCAGTACCACATCAACAGGTGGACCCACATACGGAGTATTAAGCAGAGTAGATCTAATTGCGGCCATCCCTTCATCATTTGGGATGACAGTATACAAGCTGGTTACATCTAAGGTAACCAGCAAGTCATTCTCATTCAATTCATTCACTTCTTGTAATAGCATAAGCATTTCAATGGAATCAAGGAGGAAAGAGCCCATTTGTTTAACAAATGGTTGCAAAATATTGTCCACATAAACTGCAAGTGATTGTAACACTGAGCCCCTCGCTAACACAATTGGGCATCCTGGGGGCCTAATGGGGTCCTTGTGGACTTTCGGTAAAGTATAGATGATTGGAACTATGGGAAAATCCACAACTAAAAATTCATAAGTTGCCTTGGTTAGAATATTTGCTGAGAATATTGTTTCCAGATAATCATCAATGGTTTTCTTGAATTCAGAGGTGGGATCATGTGGTAATGTACGGTATACTGTTGTGTCATTCAACTGTGTCATTATCTCATGTCTGTAGTCCTTATAGTCTTGTAGGACCAGTGCACTCCCCTTATCAGCATTACGTATAACCAGGCTGTGCTTTTCTTTCAAATCCTTTAATGCCTTCCACTCATCTTTGGAGAAATTATTCCGTACAGGAGTTATCGTATTGATAGTAGTTTCAAAATCCTCTCTTACCATTCGTGTAAAGGTATTAATGCTGGCATTAGACGATTTAGGATCAAATTTACTGCGTTTTTTAAAATTATCAGTAGGGTGGTCACCTTTCCCAAAGTATTCTCTAAGTCGCAGTTTTCTATTGAACTTATACAAGTCAACATGTAAATCGAATTTATCCAATCTTGCCGTGGGCACAAAGCTTAGCCCCTTCTCAAGGATTCCTTGTTCAACAGGTGTTAGTTGGTAGGAACTGAGGTTAATGATGTTGCTTAATTCTAGCCCCGGCACCACTGTCGTGGTGGTCTCCCCTGGGCAGATCCCCTCACGCCTGTGACCACTTCTCCTGGTGTGTGGCCTCCCCTTGAGGCGTTTTTTGACAGGGTGGTAATGGGTTGGGAGCCTGTGGTAGTGCCCAAATCTGAAAAATCACCCTGTTCAGGGTCTGAGCTGTTATCAGAGCTTTCAATGGTATTGAGAGTTCTTGGTTTGAACACCCAAGGTCTTCTATTCCTGAAGACAAATCTTCTCTCCTCAGGGCCTAATAACCACTTATATACCTTCTTCTCCCTGTATTCACTAGTAACGGCTTCCCATTTGCGTTCCTTAAAGTAAATTAGTTAATTTTCATATTGTTCCACTTGATTTTTTATTTTAGACAACCATTTCTCTTCACCGTCACCCTCCAATTTATCCTGATGCATTTTTTCAAATGCTAGCACCTCATTCTCAACTTGTTTAAGCAGTGTGGTGACTTCATCAATAGCAAGTAAGATTAAATCAAGGGAACATTTATTTAATATCCCACACCATTTGACTCAAAATGTGGCATTGTTGGGACCAATGGTGGGGACATTTTTGACCCTAAAGTCCTTTGGGATGAAGGATCTTCTATGATAGTCTGAAAGATAACAACCATGCAATTTCAGATCTATTTCTCTCTTCTTCAATTTTACAAGTTGATTGTATAACTGTTCAGGTTGTTCCCTCTTTGTTTTAATGGCCAGCTCATCAAATCTTATCCTGCTAGCATCTGCTTCACTGAACTGAAACACAGTAGCCCCCTCTATTCCATCAGTCTCAGCTATTTGCTGAGGTTGTGTTTGTGAATAGATCTGTTTTGTGAAATAGATCTATGTTTGTGAAATAGATCTGAAATTGCATGGTTGTTATCTTTCAGACTATCATAGAAGATCCTTCATCCCAAAGGGCTTTAGGGTTAAAAATGTCCCCACCATTGGTCGCAACAATGCCACCTTTTGCGTCAAATGGTGTGGGATATTAAATAAATGTTCCCTTGATTTAATCTTACTTGTTATTGATGAAGTCACCACACTACTTAAACAAGTTGAGAATGAGGTGCTAGCATTTGAAACAATGCATCAGGATAAATAGGAGGGTGAAGAGAACTGGTTGTCTAAAATAAAAATTCAAGTGGAACAATATGAAAATGAAATCATTTGCTTTAAGGAACGCAAATGGAAAGCCGTTACTAGTGACTACAGGGAGAAGAAGTTATATAAGTGGTTATTAGGCCCTGAGGAGAGAAGATTTGTCTTCAGGAATAGAAGACCTCGGGTGTTCAAACCAAGAACTCTCAATACCATTGAAAGCTCTGATAACAGCTCAGACCCTGAACAGGGTGATTTTTCAGATTTGGGCACTACCACAGGCTCCCAACCCATGACCACCCGGTCAAAAAAACGCCTCAAGGGGATGCCACACCGCAGGAGAAGTGGTCACAGGCGTGAGGGGATCTGCCCGGGGGAGACCACCACAACAGTGGCGCCGGGGCTGGAATTAAGCAACATCATTAACCTCAGTTCCTACCAACTAACACCTGTTGAACAAGGAATCCTTGAGAAGGGGCTAAGCTTTGTGCCCACGGCAAGATTGGATAAATTCGATTTACATGTTGACTTGTATAAGTTCAATAGAAAACTTTGACTTAGAGAATACTTTGGGAAAGGTTACCAACCCACTGATAATTTTAAAAAACCCAGTAAATTTGATCCTAAATTGTCTAATGCCAGCATTAATACCTTTACACGAATGGTAAGGGAGGATTTTGAAACTACTATCAAAACGACAACTCCTGTCCTGTACGGAATAATTTCTCCAAAGATGAGTGGAAGGCATTAAAGGATTTGAAAGAAAAGCACAGCCTGGTTATACATAATGCTGATAATGGGGGTACACTGGTCCTACAAAACTATAAGGACTACAGACATGAGATAATGACACAGTTGAATGACACAACAGTATACCGTACATTACCACATGATCCCACCTCTGAATTCAAGAAAACCATTGATGATTATCTGGAAACAATATTCTCAGCAAATATTCTAACCAAGGCAACTTATGAATTTTTGGTTGTGGATTTTCCAATAGTTCTAATCATCTATACTTTACTGAAAGTCCACAAGGACCCCGTTAGCCCCCAGGACACCCAATTGTGTCGGCGAGGGGCTCAGTGTTACAATGACTTGCAGTTTATGTGGACGATATTTTGCAGCCATTTGTTAAACAAATGTGCTCTTTCCTCCTTGATTCCATTGAAATGGTTAAGCTATTACAAGAAGTGGATGAATTGAATGAGAATGACTTGCTGGTTACTTTAGATGTAACCAGCTTGTATACTGTCATCCCACATGATGAAGGGATGGCCGCAATTAGATCTACTCTGCTTAATACTCCGTATGTGGGTCCAACTGTTGATGTGGTACTGCAGTTGCTTGAATATTGTTTGAAGATGAATTATTTCAGATTTGAATCCAAATTCTTGAAACAAATTTTAGGTGAATTAAGAATTCACCAAGAAAGAATACACTTATAGCACTCTTGAGCTTATAGCAAATAATTGCAATGAGAAAACTGTCTGTTGTTCACAACAAGTGATTTAGTTAGTGATCATCGAGGTGAGAGAAAGGAAGATCATAAAATGTAACTTTTATTTGTTTATGTATTAAAAAAGGGGGGGGGAACACACAATTAAAAACACACACAATATGGACTCATGCGTAAAATAATCTAGTGTATCTTGTCAGGGTTTTGTTAGGACTAAGTACTGTTCCTTTAAGTCTTGATTACTTTACCCCTATTTAAGGCCCCTCCTCACTCTAACCTATGCTTGGTAATTTGTTGCACTTGATCTCCTCAAGAGCCTGTGAAGACACCTAGCCTATCCCTGCAGCTCTGCTCGGATCTTTGTTTTCCTTACTCACTAGGTTGTGAGTTCTCCTGCCTAAAGACCCTGTTCGTTCATCAAGGTATTGGGGACATACCTTCCCTACCCTCCTTGAAAGTTGAAGCTGTTTCTTTTTGCCGGTTCCCCTGCTGATCCGTTCAGCGTGTGACGTCAGACCCGGCATCCGGTCCTGCAGATTCAGCGTGTGCTCCTCTCTCATCGCAAGCTGTGTTTTCCTGTCGCAGCACCATAGCTAACTCTGCTAGACTTACCTGGTATTTCTCCGGATCCTGGTCTGATTCTGTTACTTATTTACTGTCAGTATTATACTTGCCTGTGTACTTGTACTACGGACTGCCATATACACCTACTAAAGACTGCCTACAGGTGGTATACAGACTTCCTCCCAAGAGACATGCTTATAGTGCTTAAGGACAAATATACTCAGTATCGATTCCTGTGTCACTCTTCAGCTTAATTCATCTACTGCCAAACTGTCTAATTGTGTATCACCTAATTGAGATATAGACATTTCCTCATTGTCTGATCTGTATCATATTAAGCACTATATTCATATGTTACCTAAGCTTACCAACTATTCATATACTTCACAAACCAGAGCATTGTGACATTCATCCTGCAACATATATATCTATATCATGTGTGATTGCGGGTGTGTATGAATATTGTATATATTTTATTTTGTATGAGATGTGTGTATGAAATTCCTTATGCCAAAGGATTTCAATTTAACTCAACTCCAAACTACCTTTGCCTATTCTCTGTACACTGCTTACATAACTTCTAAGTTGCGTGAAGGCTCCGTATCTCTCTGTATCCCTACAGTAGAGACCCTCAGTACGATTTGCATAACAGAATTCTAATAAGTTAAGTCTTACGGAATTCGAGGTATGGTGTGAGGCTGAGTGGTCCTGCAAGAATAAGGATACTAGTTCACCCATTCAAAGTATATATCATTGCAGTGTTTCACATCCTGACATATTACCAAGCCAGTAAAAAGATAGTGTACTGGTATCCAGCAATATGGATATAAGTGAGTTAGCAAACAGGGTTGGATCCCTAGCCCAGAGCATGGATAACATGATCCAGGGGTTGAGAGAGATACAACTGGAGAATCAAAATATCAGAAAGTTTATAAATGAACATCTTGCTAGCAAACCACCTGTTGCTGAAAGTACATCAGAGCCTGTGGTCAGTCCTCCTGACAAATTCTATGGGGATAGGTCTATGTACAGAGACTTCAGAAATTCATGCACCTTATTGTTTACTTTAAGGCCTAAATCCTACCCCACAGACAGGATTAGAGTCCTAACTGTCATCTCTTTTTTTGAGAGGTGAGGCTAGATCTTGGGCTAACGCCTTTTATGAGAATGATGATCCTATCTTAAATTCTCTGGATGCTTTTTTTAGTTCTATGTCCCTTTTGTATAAAGACCACAATAAACAGAGTACAGCAGAAACAAAGTTAAGATCCCTACGCCAAGGGAAAATAATTGTTGAAGAATATATAACGGATTTTAAAAGATGGGCACCCGATACCTTGTGGAATAACCCGGCACTGAGGAACCAGTTCCGTCATGGCCTCTGTGATGCATTAAAAGATGAGTTAGCAAGAGGTATCATTCCTGAAGATTTGGAGACCCTAATGACTCTCTGCATAGGAATTGATAGAAGACTTAGAGAAAGAAAGTCTGAAAAATCTACTGTCGACTCTAGTACTAAGAAGCACTCTACATACCATTTCTACCCTTCCACTTTGCCATCTAGGTCCACAGATGAACCCATGGATGTAGCTGTTATTCGAGGTCCATTAAAACCAGAAGAGAAAGCCAGACGTAAATTACTCAATTTGTGTCTCTACTGCGCAGAAAAAGACCACACTGTCAGGGACTGTCCTGCACTCCTTCGACAGATAAAGGGTAAGACACCACTGAGTGAACATGCTCTCAATATGGTTAATAAAGTAACATCACACTTATCACTGCCTCTCTCCTTACAGTGGCATCACTTGAAGATAAACGTGCAGGCCGTAGTTGACTCTGGAGCTTCTGGGAATTTTGTGGATACTGCTTTTGTCATAAATAATAATATCCCACTAATAAAAAAGAGTGTTGCACTGGCTATCCGTTTGGTTGATGGCTCTTTCTTTAGTTCCGGTCCTATTACACACCACACTATCCCTATTACTGTTGTATCAGGTTCAGGTCATACAGAGTTGATCTCTTTTGATGTGCTCCCTACTTCTGTATACCCCATGATACTTGGTTTAAAATGGTTAATTAAACATAACCCTTCTATATCTTGGAAGGATGCTTCTGTTACCTTTACATCACAGTTTTGCAAGCAGTTTTGTTTTGCTTCACATACCCTCTGTCACATAACTGAACATACTCTACCAAAGTGTTATGATGAGTATGCGGATGTATTTGACAAGGTTGAGGCACAGTCATTGCCGCCCCATAGACCGTATGACTGCCCTATAGATCTTATACCTGGTAGTACCATTCCATTTGGGCACATATACCCTTTGTCACAACCCGAGTTGGCTCATTTAAAAGAGTACTTGGATGAGAACTTGAAAAAAGGGTTTATTAGACCCTCTACTTCTTCAGCAGGGGCAGCCATGTTTTTTGTAAAAAACAAAGATGTTAGTCTTCGGCCCATTATTGACTATAGACAGTTAAATAAATGTACTAAGAAGAACAGATACCGCTTGCCTCTCATTCCTGAATTAATTGAACGTTTACAGGGTGCCACCATCTATACCAAACTTGATCTCAGAGGTGCTTACAATTTGATCAGGATGAGGGCAGGGGATGAATGTTAACAGCTTTCCGTACACGGTACGGACTTTACGAATACACGGTTATGCCGTTTGGGTTATGCAATGCCCCAGCGACATTTCAGTGTTTTATAAACGATGTTTTTCACGACCTATTAGATGTTTGCATTGTCATATATTTAGATGACATTCTTGTTTATTCTGACACTTTTGAGAACCATTTGTCACATGTAAAACAAGTTTTAGATCGTCTAAGGGCTCATCGTTTATATGCAAAGTTAAAAAAATGTATTTTTAACACTAACACTATTTCCTTCTTGGGTTATTGCATCTCACCTACTGGCATCTCTATGGAGTCTAGTAAAGTTGAAGCCATCACCAACTGGCCTACTCCAACTAGCAAAAAAGAAATCCAAAGATTCCTTGGGTTTGCGAATTTCTATAGGAGATTTATTAAGAACTTCTCCCATATTGTCAAACCTTTAACTACTTTAACATGGAAAGATGTTAAATTTCTATGGAATCAGAAAGCTGAGGATTCCTTTATCACTCTCAAAAGCAAGTTCATTTCAGCCCCTATTCTACAATTCCCAGACCCCAGATGTCATTATACGCTTGAGGTTGACGCTTCAGAGTATGCTATAGGGGCTGTTCTCTCTCAGAGACCCTCTCAAAGCGAACCCATGCACCCGGTGTCATACTACTCCCGAGTCATGAGTTCCGCTGAAATCAATTATGGCATCGGAGATAAAGAGCTTCTTGCCATTAAATCAGCTCTGGAATTCTGGAGGCACCTTCTCGAAGGTACAACCCATCCTATCACCATATTTTCAGACCATCATAACTTAGAGTATCTGAAGTCCAATAAAACTTTGACTTCACGACAGGTCCGATGGAGTCTGTTTCTTTCACGTTTTGATTACGTGATTACCTACCGACCAGGGTCAAAAAATCTTAAGGCCGATTCCCTATCTAGAAAAGACCCTAGACCACCTAACTTGGAAGTTCCACGGTCTATTATACCTCAAGACAGATTCATATGTCTAACAAAGAATTTCAAATCTGCTTTGAAAGAACAACAAAGTCTGGATCCTACTCTAAATCGACTTGATGTAAGTAAACATTCTGATGATCTGTTTTATCATGCCAACCGATTATATATTCCACCAGCTCTCAGAGATGAGGTGATTGCCACTGCTCATGACTCACCCCTGGCGGGTCATCCTGGAGTCCACAGAACTTTGCATCTGCTTATGAGGACTTATTGGTGGCCTAAGATGATTGACACTGTTACTCAGTTTGTTCAAACCTGCCTAGTCTGTACCACTAGGAAACATCACCATATCCGTCCATATGGATACCTTCTATCTTTACCTATACCTGAGAGACCGTGGGTTGACATTGCAATGGATTTTATTGTAGATTTACCATATCTCTAAATTACAATACCATTTTAGTGGTGGTAGATCTATTCTCTAAAATGGCTCACTTTCTACCTCATAGAGGTCTTCCAACAGCTTCAGAAACTGCTGCATTATTCCTGAACAATATAGTAAAACTACATGGTCTACCTGATACAATCACCACGGATAGAGGTACACAGTTTACCTCTAGATTCTGGAATCAGCTTTGTCGTTCTCTTAACATCACTAAAAGACTAAGCACTGCATACCATCCACAGACAAATGGGCAGACAGAGAGGACTAATCAATCATTAGAACAATATCTCCGCTGTTACTGCACATTAGAACAGGACAATTGGCATGCTTTGTTGGCAACAGCCAAGTTCGCCCATAATAATTCACTTAATTCATCTACCAAAACAACACCATTCTATGTGAATTATGGATTCCATCCAACATATAACCCTGTTTCCTTGAGTGACTCCCCAATGCCTGTTGTCACTGAATTGGTGAATACCATTGCTAAAGGATTTGCCTCTTTGAAATTGGTTTTACAGGAAGCTCAAGCTTCGCAGAAATACCATTACGATCTACGTCGTTCAAGACCCCCTGACTACAAAGTTGGTGATAAGGTTTGGTTAAGCACAAAGAACTTCAGGTTAAGAATTCCAACAAAGAAATTGGGTGCACTTTATTTGGGGCCCTATGAGATTACGAAAGTAATCAATGCTAATGCAGTGACTTTACTCTTGCCCACTTCTTTAAGGATACACCCAACGTTCCATGTCTCCCTTTTGAAACCCTATGGCATGGTCAGGGGTGAACAGCAGTTTTCGTCGCCACCTCCGCAGGGAGGGGATGATATGGAGTATGAAATTGAATCCATCCTGGACTCCCGTTTCCTTCGCAACCAACTTCAGTACCTGGTTAGTTGGAAGGGGTTTGGTCCTGAAGAGGATTCCTGGGAGCCTTGTGCCAATGTGTCTGCTCCTCGTCTTCTGTCATTGTTCCACCGTAGGAACCCCGACCGTCCTGGTCCTTGATCCGCTGAGCGGCTCCTTGAGGGGGGTGTCCTGTCAGGGTTTTGTTAGGACTAAGTACTGTTCCTTTAAGTCTTGATTACTTTACCCCTATTTAAGGCCCCTCCTCACTCTAACCTATGCTTGGTAATTTGTTGCATTTGATCTCCTCAAGAGCCTGTGAAGACACCTAGCCTATCCCTGCAGCTCTGCTCGGATCTTTGTTTTCCTTACTCACTAGGTTGTGAGTTCTCCTGCCTAAAGACCCTGTTCGTTCATCAAGGTATTGGGGACATACCTTCCCTACCCTCCTTGAAAGTTGAAGCTGTTTCTTTTTGCTGGTTCCCCTGCTGATCCGTTCAGCGTGTGACGTCAGACCCGGCATCCGGTCCTGCAGATTCAGCGTGTGCTCCTCTCTCATCGCAAGCTGTGTTTTCCTGTCGCAGCACCATAGCTAACTCTGCTAGACTTACCTGGTATTTCTCCGGATCCTGGTCTGTATCTGTTACTTATTTACTGTCAGTATTATACTTGCCTGTGTACTTGTACTACGGACTGCCATATACACCTACTAAAGACTGCCTACAGGTGGTATACAGACTTCCTCCCAAGAGACATGCTTATAGTGCTTAAGGGCAAATATACTCAGTATCGATTCCTGTGTCACTCTTCAGCTTAATTCATCTACTGCCAAACTGTCTAATTGTGTATCACCTAATTGAGATATAGACATTTCCTCATTGTCTGATCTGTATCATATTAAGCACTATATTCATATGTTACCTAAGCTTACCAACTATTCATATACTTCACAAACCAGAGCATTGTGACATTCATCCTGCAACATATATATCTATATCATGTGTGATTGCGGGTGTGTATGAATATTGTATATATTTTATTTTGTATGAGATGTGTGTATGAAATTCCTTATGCCAAAGGATTTCAATTTAACTCAACTCCAAACTACCTTTGCCTATTCTCTGTACACTGCTTACATAACTTCTAAGTTGTGTGAAGGCTCCGTATCTCTCTGTATCCCTACAGTAGAGACCCTCAGTACGATGAGCATAACAGAATTCTAATAAGTTAAGTCTTACGGAATTCGAGGTATGGTGTGAGGCTGAGTGGTCCTGCAAGAATAAGGATACTAGTTCACCCATTCAAAGTATATATCATTGCAGTGTTTCACATCCTGACATATCTATACCATATGTTGCCTTTAATAATTGGAAATTGAATTTAAGACCTCTATGAGAATCTAGATTGAGGTGTTATGACTTTCAAGTATACTAGTTATGAGAATACACAATTGTGAAAAGAATAACCCAGTTTTGTGATATTTGTGTTCACTTTATCCTTATTGTGTGTTATTAACTCATATCATTTGAATTAGATATCATGGATCAAACAAGTATATGTCCAGAAATGATCTAGTATTCTGGGTAATTTGACAACCTAGTTGTAATCTGAGTTGTATAAAATCAATTACTACATTAATTTCCACACTTTGTTAGCAGGTTATCAATATTACTGTTGGAGTAATAAGGATTATATATATATATATATATATAGTGCATACTATGTTGTATAAAGTTGTTTCAAAATAACAAGTATTTTTAGATATATATATAGTAAAAATTATAAATCCTTATATGTAGTGTTAACACTTGTTTTTTGTAACACTAAATTTTTTAATGCTGTATTATTGTTTTGCTAGTATCAAAGGTGTCTATATATATTGGGCGCTGATATATATATGTACAATAATTTGGTTATATGCCCTTTTATATATATATATATATATATATATATATATATATATATATATATATATATATATATATATATATATATATATATATATATATATATATATATATATTAAATTTAACTCTTAAATAATTTTCATAATTATGAATCCTTTGGATATTGGGATATATATGATGTTGTATTCGTATAAATCATCATCGTATAAATTTATTTAATTTATCAACACCAGCACATAATTCACTTAAGTCAGCACTTTGATTTTTTCAATTTCTTTTCATTTAATACCAATTTTACACCATATCTCTTCACAGTTCACATTCACTCCAAATTCCACTTTCACCAAATTATTATATCCTACTCTCTATCTAGAGTTCATTATGTATTGGCACTTAACACAGGACCTCACTTATTCCCATTCACAAATATGTCACACATATTTATTTTATTTTAACTTAGAAGCCGTGAAAATTCATTTACTGGCACACATCACAAACCTCACTCACACGCATTACAATCATGTCACATATAATTGTTTTAAAAATTTACAAGCCATGAAAGTTTAAAAATATGGGATCACATGATTTATACGAATACAACATCATATATATCCCAATATCCAAAGGATTCATAATTATGAAAAGTATTTAAGAGTTAAATTTAATTCAATATAATCAAGTACCAAAATACAAATCAGTAAAAAATACATATATTTCATATATGTCATTAAGATAATATATATTTAATAACAGATTAAACATTCTTAAATAAGGTGTATAATAATCTGTTACAGATTGATAACAACATAATATAACGACATAGAGATCCATTACTGAACTATGATATGATCAGCTCACCCAGTATCTTAGCCTAACGAAGGCATAAATAAACTACATTACCCATAATTCTATCTGTATACTCCCCTCTGGGTGGTTCCCACAGAGGTGGAGTTATACTTGGAAGTGACTACAAATAGATTCAATCACGGCCAGACTCGCGATACCCTTTGAAAAAGCCGGGTGTACCGGCGAAACATGTTAGGGACCTAGGAGTTAAGGGGAACTCTTGTTAATTTTTAAACTGCCGCAAATGGGACCAAATAATTTATTAATAATCTAGTAGATATCTGAATGAAAGGACCGCATAAGTTACAGATAATTTAACGGACTGAATAACAGAATACAAGCAGCTGTTTGTAACGCCTGACCAAATTTACATATGGCAGCGTTAAATCACAAAACTGTTGACAATCTGGTAGTTAAGTTCCAGTAACAATATAGTTGAAGGTTTCAGTTAAAGACTTTCAAACAAACAAATGTTATTTTCAGTAGAGGCACAACTGAAAAATTGAGCTAACGATTTGATACATATTAATGCTGCTTTCAGGGCAAACATAGCAATAGGATTGGTTTAACGATCGTATACAAACTAGTATCACTGTGAATAACTAAATGCTTTAATATAAAACATTTGATTAATGGAGTCATAGTGTTGCTATAACTACAATTCAAGTGTTGTGAGAACGATATATAAGAGACAATTCCTTTGATTGCTGAGGCATTTTAGTAATCCAACTACAGAAACAGCAAGCTATTAGCAAGCTATTAGTGAACTAACTGCATTAACCAGCTCACAGGGTCAATACACCTACAGAATATTATGTATTTGCACAATTAAATTTAAAAGTGTGTAAAACATTTTGAGCTTTGTTGCAAATCTATAACAAATTAAAAAATATATGCTTCCAATAGCTTGTAACTTATCAGCAGTGACACAACTGCAGCTCCATTAAACAATTACCAACTAGCTAAAAATATATATATTGTAACATAATCTGATTACAATACAAATTGACCAACACAAACAGTATGACTATGTTAATTTAAAGCAACAGTGCGTTAACTGTAGCTAGATCAACAAAGTTACCCATAAAAGAAGTATTCAACAGTATTTTTGTAATTTATTAAAACACATATATAAATATTTCTAACATGGTGTAAATCATACAAAAATATACATAATTGTATGGGTTAACAAACATAGTTGCATTAAAACTCACAAAGAGCAGAAACTGCAACAATCATAGTCATACTATTTATAAGGGCATATAACCAAATTATTGTACATAAATATATATCAGCGCCCAATATATATAGACACCTTTGATACTAGCAAAACAATAATACAGCATTAAAAAATTTAGTGTTACAAAAAACAAGTGTTAACACTACATATAAGGATTTATAATTTTTACTATATATATATCTAAAAATACTTGTTATTTTGAAACAACTTTATACAACATAGTATGCACTATATATATATATATATATATATATATATATATATATATATATATATATATATATATATATATATATATATATATAATCCTTATTACTCCAACAGTAATATTGATAACCTGCTAACAAAGTGTGGAAATTAATGTAGTAATTGATTTTATTCAACTCAGATTACAACTAGGTTGTCAAATTACCCAGAATACTAGATCATTTCTGGACATATACTTGTTTGATCCATGATAGCTAATTCAAATGATATGAGTTAATAACACATAATAAGGATAAAGTGAACACAAATATCACAAAACTGTGTTATTCTTTTCACAATAGTGTATTCTCATAACTAGTATACTTGAAAGTCATAACACCTCAATCTAGATTCTCATAGAGGTCTTAAATTCAATTTCCAATTATTAAAGGCAACATATGGTATAGATACACTAGATTATTTTACGCATGAGTCCATATTGTGTGTGTTTTTAATTGTGTGTTCCCTCCCCCCTTTTTAATACATAAACAAATAAAAGTTACATTTTATGATCTTCCTTTCTCTCACCTCGATGATCACTAACTAAATCACTTGTTGTGAACAACAGACAGTTTTCTCATTGCAATTATTTGCTATAAGATCAAGAGTGCTATAAGTGTATTCTTTCTTGGTGAATTCTTAATTCACCTAAAATTTGTTTCAAGTTTTCCTAAATACACAGCACCACAAACTTACTGTCTCTGTATCACAGAGTTTATAATTAACTCAATGAAGACAGAAGTTATGAAGAGCTTTTTATAAACCATAATATAAGTAGTGCCATTGGTTTTTTGTTAAATTCAAATCCAAATTCTATCTACAGATATCAGGCACAGTGATGGGGTCCAATGTGGCCCCATCCTATGCCAATCTGTTTATGGCACAGTTTGAAACCTTGGGTACCACTCTTTTTCAAGATCAGAGGATACTGATGTTTCGCAGGTACATAGACGATCTGTTTATGATCTGGAGGGGTGACCGACAAGGATTGGACTCTTGGTTTAAAGAACTGAATGAAGCGAACATTAATCTGAAGTTCAAAATCACCTTTGACAATCTGACAATTGATTTCCTTGACCTAAGAATATATAAATCTGGTGCTGGTTTGAGTACAACGTCAAAAACCCACGGACAGAAACTCTATCTTGCAAGGCACAAGTTGCCATCCACCTTTTCTGAAAAAGGCCCTTTAAATGGGTCATCCGAAACAACAGTGAACAAGCCAATAAACAACTGCAATTGAAAGAGATGAGAAACAAGTTCGAGCAGCGTGGATACAACAAACAACATCTTATATCTGCTTACACTGAGGCCATCAATACCACTCAGAATGAAGAATTTAAGAAGATTGAACCTGAGGCACCACCAAGGGACCGGATGATACTCACAACCACCTTTACTCCAGATAAGGTCACTCTGCCGAAGATTCTACATGACCATTGGGACATTGTCTCAATTGATAAAGGACTGTCCTGTGATTCTATGGACTTACCGATTGTTGGTTATAAGAGGGTGGCCTCCTTAAGAGATCATCTGATGGGGCCCGATAATAGACTAAGTTACAGGTCTAAAACATGGTTAGACACCACCAAAAATGGTGCTTCCAATGTAGTGGATGCACCACATGCAGTGGGATGACCCAGAGTAAATTTTTCACACACCCTTGGACAAACAAGAAATTTACAATTAGACATAGGGTCACATGCACCACTAACTACATCATATACATGATTCATTGTCCTTGTGGCAAGTTCTATGTCGGCAAGACACAAGATGATGCCCGCACTAGAATGGCCAACCATAGGTCAGCCATTAGAGTGGCCTTGAACAGTGGCAAGTCGGACCAACCCGTGGCCAGGCATTTTTTCCAGGCTAAACATAAAAACACAGATTTACGATTCATTATCATAGATCACATCCCACCCCTTTCTAGAGGTGGTGATAGAGGTAGGCTGCTATTGCAAAGGGAGAGCAGGTGGATATTCACATTGGACACCTTGGTCCCTAAGGGACTAAATGTCAACCTTGATATGCAGTGCTTTTTGTGATTACTTACCCAGTGATTTGTGTGTCTTGACTCCCAGATTCATGACAATTTCTAGGTATATATCTCATGAGTAATTTTGGGGATATTTCCTGGATAAGTTTCAGTTATTAATCACATGTTATAACAGCAGTCAAATATTCTTTGAATTTATCTGACAGGGATGTGTGGCTAATTATTGGACGATTTTGACTTATTATATTTCCCTGACATGTATGGGCTATATGAGCCCAGGATTTGGAGCATATGATGAGCTGGCTAGTTATTGTGTGGGGGATTGGTTACTATATCACCTCTAATGAGTCAGAGTTGGGATACCTTACATCATACTCACTTTTTAACTAGGTATAACCCTATTTACTATATGGCATGACTGACGTTTTATTGTATGGTAGGACGGATATCCCTTGTTTTCTGGAAGGATCTGTATACAGTTATTTATGTCTCATCTCGGTGTCGTATCAATCAGACTGCTATGCTATTTATAGGTGATATCCCCATACGTGACATTATTCATTATAATAATTTCTATGTTGACGCAATATTGTGACAGCTGGGGATGACCTATGGCTGATTTATCAGCATTTGATGCATCTAGTGTGCCTGTTTTTCGGTTAATTAGGTCATATTATATACAAGCCCTGTAATGTTTGGTAGGTCTGATTTAAGATCATTAAGAAATTGGGGTATGTTCTAATATTTTTTGTTAATGGTAAGCCCGCTCCATGATTAATCTGTGACATTAACATATTTAATTTATTACTGACATAGGATAGGTATCATATGTATGGGTATGGTTCACTGTGAGTGGTTCACGGATGGGAGCTACATCCGATTGGTGGTTATGCTTTGTTTGCTGTTGCTAGGCAACCTTAGACTTACGATATAGTACGTAATGGGATATTTATCACTGCATATTTTAGTAAGCCTGCTATACGAGGAGTACAGACTCATAAATAATGATGTAAGTAAATAAATATAAATGTGAGGATTAGGGCTTTCATGTGTTTAAAGATATATATCCATTGCATCGTCCTTTGTCATAGCAGCGCAACACACATATGTAATACATTTACATCCCCATATACTCTACACACTATATACACTCTGTACATATTGTATATTGTCTTTTGCTAATTCGAGGTTGTGTTTCTATTTTTAAATTTTACATTTTTTCACTAATATTTTGCCTTGTTGACTCTTTTGAACCTCTAGGGTCTCTGTATGGTCTCTTGCGCATGCGCAGTTGCGCTGAAGGGACGCCACACGCACTAGCAGGATCACTACCAGGTAAAACACATAAATTGTTCTTTTATTGTTTGTTTTGTAAGGTCTGAGGACGGGGCCACCCCGAAAACGTTCACCTGAAGTAAAGTTTGGTGTTTATCACGGAGAGTGCCTTTCTTGTTCATTCTGGTATATTACTTTTTGAAGTGCACCCCGGAGGCTGCGTTATAGTAGAGAGTGTGGGATCCATCTGGAACTTTTTATATATATATATATATATATATATATATATATATATATATATATATGTGTGTAAGTGTTAATATGTGTATATAAACATATTAACACATAAATATATGTAAATGAGCATATACAGTACATATCTATTTACATTGTGGTCTATGAGAACACACAGTTCCCATAGACCGCCAAGTAAAGGCACTTTTTAGTGCCGTTTTTTTTTTCTAACACCCCACTCCCACCAACTTTAAAGCCCTAAAACTGCCTAGTGCAGTTTTTTTTAATTTTAAAGAAAATTTTACTTTTTTTTTTTAATAAAAAACTATAATGCCCTCTATTTTGAGGGCGTTTTGGGCACTTTTAGACAATTAACCAGAGATGTGATCTCTGGTTAATTTTCGGAGTGCTAATTGCTACCGCAAGCTCCCAGTAGCAATTTCCAGCCACTTGTAATGGAAGCTTAATGATCACGCGCCCACAAATGGGGAAATTCGCCATTTGCGGGAGTGGGATAATTTAGTTTTTTTTTCATTATTGTGTTGAAAAAAAAATAGAAAACCATGCGAGCCCTAGATCTACTGATGGATTGCAATGAGTTCAAATTTGAATGTTCTTTAAAAACCAAATGTAAATTATTCTAATGATTTGAAACATACTAGGCATGTGCATTCAGACCATTTGTGATGATCTGAATGCGAACGGAGGCACCTGCTTGTGGCATTAATCTCTTTTCGGAACCAGATTCCTTTTGTGAAAGTGCATCTCACTAAGAACTGGGCAAAACTTGATCATAGTGTGTTTCACTTCAACAAGAATAAATCCAGCTCCGAAAGAGCCGAATGCTGCGAGCAGTCGCTTTTTTCCTCATTCAGATCATCACGAATTATCCAATGGCACATGCCTAAAAATATGCCTTATTGACAATTCATATGTATTTAAAAGCCAGATTACGAGTGGCACGCTGACAGTTACGTGCAAGAGATATTGGCCTCTATTTATCACAGGTCTTGCGGACCTGATTCGACAGTGCAGATCAGGTCCGCAAGACCTCGCTGAATGCGGAGAGCAATACGCTTTCCGTATTCAGCATTGCACCAGCAGCTCACAAGAGCTGGTTTTACAACGCCGCCGCCTGCTGACTCGCGGCCAATCGGCCGTCAGCAGGGAGGTGTCAATCAACCCGATCGGGTTAAATTGTGGCGATTCCTGTCGGCCTGCTCAGAGCAGACGGACAGGGTTATGGAGCAGCGGTCTTTAGACCGCTGCTTCATAACTGCTGTTTCTGGCAAGTCTGAAGACTCGCCAGAAACATGGATAGGCCCCATTGGGTTTATCATGGCTGTTTGCGAGCATGAGATGTGTGTGTATTACAAGTTGAAAGTAAATGTGATTGTTTGAGCGCAATTTAATTTAACGCCCATTGGGATAGCGCAAACTCAGTGATCTAGTAATCTAGCCCTAAATAATGTTACTTTAAGATTGTTGGGATAAAATGTTGTCTTTTGAAATTGTTGTTGATGCCTTATTTATATACAATATATTATCCCTACCTTTTGGACTATAATAGGTTTCGACAGCTGATGTGGCTTCCTATATTAAAGGTTAAGAAAGATAATTAATTCAGATACATCAACATGTGTTCAAGGCTATGCGAGATTACATTATTATGTGCAGTAATCACACTTTTAATTCTAGAATGTTATCACTACGCTAAAAGAATGTTTCTATCTTGAGCAGAGATGCCAGACAACAGAACACGATGAGTTTCCTAGACAAGAATGAAAATTAACTGTAATTGATGCCAAGTTTTCAGGGAAATATAATTATCTGAAAACGAGTTCCCCTGTGCAACAGGATTGTTCTAGCCACAGATACAAGATATGAAACAGTTTAAATAATGTCTATCAAACAACAGTGGAATAATTTGAAAGTGGCAACTTTATTTCTTTTGTTTGATCTTTTCCTATTTTTATATTGTATGTATATGTGTTGAAACAGCTAGTTATTTTGTAAATAGGAACACTTGGTATAGGAACACTTGGAGTCAAACCTCACTGGCGTACAGATACTGTTAATAGACCATTAGACATGTACTCTGTTTCATACCTCCAATATAACAGAATAATTGCTATGTATATGGACATAACCTACCTAGGATAGTGAAAGTTTCTGGGAGTGTTTATAAAAAAATACCTCTGGGATCTTTAAACTTGTTTATGATGTGTAAGACATACAAGCAAAAGAAATACACTGCGATCCTCCAAAGTAAGCATACGTGGTTTAATATCCATATGTAGATTAAAACATCTTGATAGGCAACAGAGAAGTTAAAATCAAAAAAATAGGCAGAACATTTTCAGGAACTGGTCTGTCCTACATGTTTCGGTCAATTCCTTAATCATGAACATGACCTGTTACCCCTCCTTCCTGCCTCTTAAACCTGAAGGTGATTTCCTATTGGTTCCTCAGTCTATTATGATTAACCCCTCGTTGGTCAGCTACTTGTTGCTTTTATGTTTGCTCTACCCCATTAATTAGTTTGAAAAAGACATTTTTTGAATTGCTGTTATATGTAAATAATGCTCATATTGCCATATGTGTATATTATCTCCGCTAGTTCAAAGCCTGCATATATAATTGAAAATACATAAAGGCTAATGACATTTAGCCCATTGTTAAGTATATGTTTGTCCAACATCAACTAATATATAGTTATAACTCAATTATCCTCTTTAACTAGCAAAATATACATGTCTTACATCAAATATCCTGAGGTTTCATATTTCAGCACTATATATATGTATATTTTTTATGAGTAGGCAATCACTGCTGTACTGATCAATAAGGGGACCCTATGATTTCAAAAGAGAAAAAGGGAAAACTACTATCTCTTCCAGAAATTTATCACATCCCCCTCTATATTGAAGCCCTGTGGCCTTCTTGTCTTCATTTTGAAGATCCAAAAGGCTTCACGCAGCATCAGGCGTGCTGCTCTGTCTCCCCCTCTAGGGGGTATTCGTACACATTCTATAACCTGCCATGAGAGCGACGTGACATCGCCCCCATGCACAGAGATAAAGTGTTGTGAGAGGCCTGAGCTGTCTTTATCATGAGAGATATCATTTAGATGCTCTCTGATCCTGGAGCGCACCTCCCTTGTAGTACACCCTATATACTGTCCGTTACACTGGGAGCAATCTACCAAGTATACAACAAAAGAGGTTCTACAATTTGTGCAGTTTGACAGATTGAATACCCGATTTGTTGTTGCTGACTGGAAGGTGGACGTCACTCTGCTGTACTGACAGGCTATGCATTTAGAGAAGTGGCATTTAAAGTGCCCTTTCACACTTAGCCAACTACTGCTGGCCCTCTCTTTGTCCCTTAGTACGCTTGGTGCCACCAAGTTGCCAATTGTGCATGCTCTCTTAGAGACAAAATTGCACCCTTTGGACACATAGTCCCTCAAACTGTCCTCAGCTGTAAGTATTGGTAGATGTTTGCTGACAATACTGGTAATATCTTTAAACTGTGGGCTGTAGGTAGTAACCAGAGTAGGTCTAGTTAAATCATAACCATTCCTTTGCCTGGTGTTCCCCCTTAATATCTCACTTCTACTCATCCTGGTCACCTCCAAATGGGCCCTATTGATGACTTTGCGTGAGTAACCTCTCTCACTCTCCTTTGCAAAATCTTCTTCCAGGGAGCAGTTCCGCTTAAGTCTCATGAACTGCCCCTTGGCCACCCCAAACCCCGTGTGACGGGGATGGTTACTCCTAGCATGAAGCAAGGAGTTGGAAGTAATAGGTTTACGATATAGGGATGTAGAGACCTTACCACTTAGAGGATCCCCCCTAAGTTCCACATCCAAATATGGTATTGTACTTGTTCCTGTTTGCGCAGTGAATTCCAAACCCACCCTGTTAGAATTGAGGTAAATCAAAAAATCCTGCATCTCAGCAGTCTCCCCCACCCAGATAAAAAGGAGATCGTCTATGAAACGTTTATAGGATCTAATCCTATCTCTGAATGGGTTATTATCTCCAAAGACGTGGGACAGCTCCCACCAACCCATGAATAGGTTGGCATATGATGGGGCAAATTTAGCCCCCATCGCTGTCCCACGTCTTTGGAGATAAAAAGTACGCTCAAACTTGAAATAATTATGTGTCAGGAGGAAAGTAAGGGCCTCAACTATAAATTCAATTAAATCCTCATGATAATTGCTAAAGTTTCGTAGCATATACCTCACGGCTTCAATACCGAATTCATAAGGAATAGCTGAGTAGAGGCCAACCACATCAACTGTTAACCATGTACAATTTTCCTCCCATATGACACTATCCATTGCTTTTATGAGATGCGTAGTATCTTTCAGATAAGATGGCAAAAAGTGAATGACTGGTTGCAAAAGGGACTCAATCCAACCTGAGAGTTTTTCAAAAAGTGACCCTATGCCTGAGACAATTGGTCTACCCTTCACCTCCTCCAAGGTCTTATGGACCTTGGGGAGGTGATGAAAAATAGGGATGACAGGTTTAAGTACCATCAGATAATCAAATGAAAATGAAAGTTTCTGGGAGTGTTTATAAAAAAATACCTCTGGGATCTTTAAACTTGTTTATGATGTGTAAGCAAAAGCATCATTGAACACTTAGGGGCCAATATATCAATGTCTGACGGACATGATACTCTACAGCGTGCGCTGTCGGCATTTAACATTGCACAAGCAGTTCACCAGAAAGGCTTGTGCAATGCTTCCCCAGATTGGCCCCTAGCAGGGGGTGTCAATCAGCCAATCGTATAGAATCGGGCAGATTGCAGAACGCAGCCTCAGAGGCAACAACCCAGTTATGGACAGCAGTCTTTAGACCGCTTCTTCATAACTGCTGTTTCCGGCGAGCCTGAAGGTTCGAGAGGAAACAGGGGCATCAAACTCCATTCTGAGCTTGATAATTCGCCCCTCAACACTGCAGATTTTACACAATGTAGTCAAAGTGTCACTACAATAAAACAGTGCAAAATTTAAAACAACTTGGTTATACTATGTAGTATCTTATAGATAAACATAGATGAGTTATGACACGGATTTCTACAAGTGAATTTTGGCTGCTTTGTAGAAAAGTGAGCATTTAAAGATGAGTCATATTGGTAAGTAGTTTGTTACAGTTTTTCACGTTTTAATGTAAATGTAACTGCATTTCAGTTTTGAATAGAATCATTTTTACAATACACATGTACCAATGTTTCTAGTGCAAGCTTTTACTGTACACCAGAGAGTGAAGCATATGTACATATTTTTGCCCAATACAAAAAAAAAACTATCTTAAATAAAAGTTGTCCTGAAAATGGCATTTGGTAGGGCATTGCCCTACAGATATTATATCCCTTTTTAACAAAAAACAAAAAACCCTTACCTAAAAAAACAATGCCTCAAAAAGATACCACAGCTATAACCCTAACACCTAGATTTGGAGTTTTGTCAGTAAAGACCTGTAGTGCTAACGAGCCTTTTTTTTCCAGCGCACCCTTAAGACAACGCTGGTATTTAGAGTTGTCTGAATGGCTGTGCTAGCCTCAGAAAAGGGAGCGTTGAGCCAAATTTAGCTCCACTTCAACCCTCAATACCAGCGTTGCTTACGGTAGCGGTAAGCTGGAAAAACGTGCTTGTGCTCGTAGGAAACAATGGGGCCTTAGGACATCGGAAGAAGAGGATGGCTCCGCGTCCGCTGGATTCAAGATGGCTCTGCTCCGATTGATTGAAGATAGAAGATGCCGCTTGGAGGACCTCTTCTGCCCCGATCGGATGAAGACTTCTGCCGCTCCGGATGTCCATTTCTGGCCCATCAGTGGCCGGCTGGCTGAAGACGGCTCAAGGTAGGGTGATCTTCAAGGGGGTAGTGTTAGGTTTTTATTAAGGGGGGATCGGGTGGGTTTAGAGTAGGGGTGTGTGGGTGGTGGGTTGTAATGTTGGGGGGGGGTTGTATTTTATTTTACAGGTAAAAGAGCTGATTACTTTGGGGCAATGCCCTGCAAAAAGCCATTTTAAGGGCTGGTAAAAGAGCTGATTACTTTGTAATTTAGTTTAGGGTAGGGAATTTTATTATTTTGGGGGGCTTTTTTATTTTATTAGGGGGCTTAGATTAGGTGTAATTAGGTTTTTTGGTTTCCGGTTGGGGGCGGAGTGAACAGCAGCTCGCTCTATGTCGGCGTGAAGCTCGACCAAGTAAAGAACCTGCTCCCTCTCTTAGCCTCATACCCCTATAGCTGGGGGGTCAGTGGGCTGCAATTGTGCTAACTTAGCCGGAGATGGAAACCACAGTGGCTTAAATAGAGCCTAGCGGGGGTAACCGCTCGCTGTATAAACACAGAAACAGACTTTTTTGACCACAAGATTGTCTCAAACTTTTCAGCTGGTGTGGTCAGCTGAAATATAGCAGCAGAATTGGAGGATACTTACATAAAGGCGGCACTGGTGAGAAGGAGAGCGGTGTTCCCGGAGGGGTCCTTGCTTGCGGTGGCTCCGGAAGGCTGAACGTGAAGGTCCGGTCACGCTGCAGAGGGAGGTGCTGCTAGCGCGCGGAGGGATCCGGGCGTCACGCGCCTCTCCGGCAGCACTGAGGATCAGCAAGGCAAACTAGAAGGACCGGAGTAACAGAAGACCGCTGTTGGAGTCCCCTAAAAGTGAGCAAGGAGAGTACAGTACCTACGTATCTGTTGCTTCCAGATGAGAGCTGCTTGTGGCAAGTGGGTGAACACGTATACCAAACACACGCCGGAGACCGCAAGTGTTCAAGTTTTTGACGAGTTCCTGGTAACTCGGCCTATTCATTCTTGTTATGGTACTCTCTGGATAAACTGTGACTACCCGTATCTGATATAAGGGCTACATTAAGAATACTGTAGCCTTAGGGGCTAATGTGTTATAGCCTGGGTCTGTGTTGATAGCCCTAGAGAATTGGGGCAATTTTGTTTCCATGAGGTATAGGGCTCCCATGGACTAGAACCTCATTTCAGAGGTATATGACTATCAGGAGTAAAAGTATTTTGTCCTATATACTAAGCAAGTGGTAAAAAGGACGGTAAGACCTAACACAGGAGTGGAGTATAAAGATCTTCAGAGAAGATTTGGCTCAAATGAAAGGACTGCAGAGACTCACAGTTTGCCTGATATATGCCTATAACTTATAGTTGGAAATGTTTAGCAAATCAGAGTTATATACATAGCTTCCTCTATAAGATAAGCTATACCTTTAAGTTAATAACTTGTAAGAGCAATTCCAGGTATTGCTAAGATTGTTAGAGTTAAATAACACCTTTCCTAAATAATACTGGTTAACCTGATATTAAGCTGAAGGTTTCCCTTAAAAAGGAGTGCTAATTGGTGTTCTTATCTATCTATCTCTGATAATTTTTTATCTTTTGCATAGTTGGTACTATAAATAGAAGAGTAGAAAGGGAAGGGGAAAGGGGCAAAAAAAAAAAAAAAAGGGAGAAGCTCACCATTGTTTGGTTTTAGAGGGGGTCCAGACTCATCCTCATATCACTTATTAGACACTATGGCCTAGATTTAGAGTTCGGCGGTAAAAGGGCTGTTAACGCTCCGCGGGCTTTTTTCTGGCCGCACCATAAATTTAACTCTGGTATCGAGAGTTAAAACAAATGCTGCGTTAGGCTCCAAAAAAGGAGCGTAGGGCATTTTTACCGCAAATGCAACTCTCGATACCAGAGTTGCTTACGGACGCGGCCGGCATCAAAAACGTGCTCATGCACGATTCTCCCATAGGAAACAATGGGGCTGTTTGAGCTGAAAAAAAACCTAACACCTGCAAAAAAGCAGCGTTCAGCTCCTAACGCAGCCCCATTGTTTCCTATGGGGAAACACTTCCTACGTCTGCACCTAACACTCTAACATGTACCCCGAGTCTAAACACCCCTAACCTTACACTTATTAACCCCTAATCTGCCGCCCCCGCTATCGCTGACCCCTGCATTACACTTTTAACCCCTAATCTTCCGACCGCAAATCGCCGCCACCTACGTTATCCCTATGTACCCCTAATCTGCTGCCCCTAACATCGCCGACCCCTATGTTATATTTATTAACCCCTAATCTGCCCCCCACAACGTCGCCGACACCTACCTACACTTATTAACCCCTAATCTGCCGAGCGGACCTGAGCGCTACTATAATAAATGTATTAACCCCTAATCCGCCTCACTAACCCTATCATAAATAGTATTAACCCCTAATCTGCCCTCCCTAACATCGCCGACACCTACCTTCAATTATTAACCCCTAATCTGCCGACCGGAGCTCACCGCTATTCTAATAAATGTATTAACCCCTAAAGCTAAGTCTAACCCTAACACTAACACCCCCCTAAGTTAAATATAATTTTTATCTAACGAAATAAATTAACTCTTATTAAATAAATGATTCCTATTTAAAGCTAAATACTTACCTGTAAAATACATCCTAATATAGCTAAAATATAAATTATAATTATATTATAGCTATTTTAGGATTAATATTTATTTTACAGGTAACTTTGTATTTATTTTAACCAGGTACAATAGCTATTAAATAGTTAAGAACTATTTAATAGTTACCTAGTTAAAATAATAACAAAATTACCTGTAAAATAAGTCCTAACCTAAGATATAATTAAACCTACCACTACCCTATCAATAAAATAATTAAATAAACTACCTACAATTACCTACAATTAACCTAACACTACACTATCAATAAATTAATTAAACACAATTCCTACAAATAAATACAATTAAATAAACTAGCTAAAGTACAAAAAATAAAAAAGATCTAAGTTACAGAAAATAAAAAAATATTTACAAACATAATAAAAATATTACAACAATTTTAAACTAATTACACCTACTCTAAGCCCCCTAATAAAATAACAAAGACCCCCAAAATAAAAAATTCCCTACCCTATTCTAAAATACAAAAATTACAAGCTCTTTTACCTTACCAGCCCTGAACAGGGCCCTTTGCGGGGCATGCCCCAAGAATTTCAGCTCTTTTGCCTGTAAAAAAAAACATACAATACCCCCCCCCCAACATTACAACCCACCACCCACATACCCCTAATCTAACCCAAACCCCCTTAAATAAACCTAACACTAATCCCCTGAAGATCTTCCTACCTTGTCTTCACCATCCAGGTATCACCGATCCGTCCTGGCTCCAAGATCTTCATCCAACCCAAGCGGGGGTTGGCGATCCATAATCCGGTGCTCCAAAGTCTTCCTCCTATCCGGCAAGAAGAGGACATCCGGACCGGCAAACATCTTCTCCAAGCGGCATCTTCTATGTTCTTCCATCCGATGACGACCGGCTCCATCTTGAAGACCTCCAGCGCGGATCCATCCTCTTCTTCCGACGACTAGACGACGAATGACGGTTCCTTTAAGGGACGTCATCCAAGATGGCGTCCCTCGAATTCCGATTGGCTGATAGGATTCTATCAGCCAATCGGAATTAAGGTAGGAATATTCTGATTGGCTGATGGAATCAGCCAATCAGAATCAAGTTCAATCCGATTGGCTGATCCAATCAGCCAATCAGATTGAGCTCGCATTCTATTGGCTGTTCCGATCAGCCAATAGAATGCGAGCTCAATCTGATTGGCTGATTGGATCAGCCAATCGGATTGAACTTGATTCTGATTGGCTGATTCCATCAGCCAATCAGAATATTCCTACCTTAATTCCGATTGGCTGATAGAATCCTATCAGCCAATCGGAATTCGAGGGACGCCATCTTGGATGACGTCCCTTAAAGGAACCGTCATTCGTCGTCTAGTCGTCGGAAGAAGAGGATGGATCCGCGCTGGAGGTCTTCAAGATGGAGCCGGTCGTCATCGGATGGAAGAACATAGAAGATGCCGCTTGGAGAAGATGTTTGCCGGTCCGGATGTCCTCTTCTTGCCGGATAGGAGGAAGACTTTGGAGCACCGGATTATGGATCGCCAACCCCCGCTTGGGTTGGATGAAGATCTTGGAGCCAGGACGGATCGGTGATACCTGGATGGTGAAGACAAGGTAGGAAGATCTTCAGGGGATTAGTGTTAGGTTTATTTAAGGGGGTTTGGGTTAGATTAGGGGTATGTGGGTGGTGGGTTGTAATGTTGGGGGGGGGTATTGTATGTTTTTTTTTACAGGCAAAAGAGCTGAAATTCTTGGGGCATGCCCCGCAAAGGGCCCTGTTCAGGGCTGGTAAGGTAAAAGAGCTTGTAATTTTTGTATTTTAGAATAGGGTAGGGAATTTTTTATTTTGGGGGTCTTTGTTATTTTATTAGGGGGCTTAGAGTAGGTGTAATTAGTTTAAAATTGTTGTAATATTTTTATTATGTTTGTAAATATTTTTTTATTTTCTGTAACTTAGATCTTTTTTATTTTTTGTACTTTAGCTAGTTTATTTAATTGTATTTATTTGTAGGAATTGTGTTTAATTAATTTATTGATAGTGTAGTGTTAGGTTAATTGTAGGTAATTGTAGGTAGTTTATTTAATTATTTTATTGATAGGGTAGTGGTAGGTTTAATTATATCTTAGGTTAGGACTTATTTTACAGGTAATTTTGTTATTATTTTAACTAGGTAACTATTAAATAGTTCTTAACTATTTAATAGCTATTGTACCTGGTTAAAATAATTACAAAGTTACCTGTAAAGTAAATATTAATCCTAAAATAGCTATAATATAATTATAATTTATATTTTAGCTATATTAGGATGTATTTTACAGGTAAGTATTTAGCTTTAAATAGGAATCATTTATTTAATAAGAGTTAATTTATTTCGTTAGATAAAAATTATATTTAACTTAGGGGGGTGTTAGTGTTAGGGTTAGACTTAGCTTTAGGGGTTAATACATTTATTAGAATAGGGGTGAGCTCCGGTCGGCAGATTAGGGGTTAATAATTGAAGGTAGGTGTCGGCGATGTTAGGGAGGGCAGATTAGGGGTTAATACTATTTATGATAGGGTTAGTGAGGCGGATTAGGGGTTAATACATTTATTATAGTAGCGCTCAGGTCCGCTCGGCAGATTAGGGGTTAATAAGTGTAGGTAGGTGTCGGCGACGTTGTGGGGGGCAGATTAGGGGTTAATAAATATAACATAGGGGTCGGCGATGTTAGGGGCAGCAGATTAGGGGTACATAGGGATAACGTAGGTGGCGGCGATTTGCGGTCGGAAGATTAGGGGTTAATTATTTTAAGTAGCTTGCGGCGACGTTGTGGGGGGCAAGTTAGGGGTTAATAAATATAATATAGGGGTCGGCGGGGTTAGGGGCAGCAGATTAGGGGTACATAAGTATAACGTAGGTGGCGGTCGGCAGATTAGGGGTTAAAAATTTTAATCGAGTGGCGGCGATGTGGGGGGACCTCGGTTTAGGGGTACATAGGTAGTTTATGGGTGTTAGTGTACTTTAGGGTACAGTAGTTAAGAGCTTTAGAAACCGGCGTTAGCCAGAAAGCTCTTAACTCCTGCTTTTTTCAGGCGGCTGGAATCTTGTCGTTAGAGCTCTAACGCTCACTGCAGAAACGACTCTAAATACCAGCGTTAGAAAGATCCCATTGAAAAGATAGGATACGCAAATGGCGTAGGGGGATCTGCGGTATGGAAAAGTCGCGGCTGAAAAGTGAGCGTTAGACCCTTTAATCACTGACTCCAAATACCAGCGGGCGCCCAAAACCAGCGTTAGGAGCCTCTAACGCTGGTTTTGACGGCTACCGCCGAACTCTAAATCTAGGCCACTATTTGGCAGGGGTACTGCCATAAGTACACATAGAATATTTATCTTCTTTATTTTTTTATCTCATTCTTTCATTTTCACAGTCACATATAAACCAAATATATAGTAAAATAGGATATTCTTAGCAGGACCCAGTTGGTCCGTATTTCACTGTGTGTGTTTTTTCTGTTTTTATTGAATTGATTATTTTCACTAGTACACCAGGAAGGTATCTGTTGCAGTTTTGATTGTTTGCACCTGTATTTTTACTTTTTTATTTGTTTCATTATTCACTATTCACAGGTGATTCTTATTCACTGTATGGATAAGTTTGTATCCCAAGCTAGAGTTAGCTCTCCAAAGATGCCTGTGAAGTCAAAGGATAAAAAAGCCAAAATGGCCGATACAAGCATTGATGCAATAGCGGATGTAAATCCAGCTGCCTTTGACACACAGGCTCTTGTTGGCCAACTCACAGCCCTTTTTTCCCCACAGTTCGAGATAATCAAAAAAGAATTAGGGACTATTGTTACGGAGATAGCGACACTCTCATCAGAAGTTAAACAATTCTCCGCTAGGATGTTGGAAGCCGAAAATATAATCTCTACTATAGAAGATCAGGTTAATGATCAAGAGAGTATAATTCACAGCCAGGAAGCCAGGATCAAAAGTATGCAATTGCGCCTGGAGGATCTGGAAGATCGCTCCAGACGCAATAACATTAGGATCATTGGCCTTCCGGAATCACCTGAATTCGAAGATGTTAGTAAATTTGTATCTTTAACTTTACCTCAGACACTGGGTGTATCAGCCCACTCCCTGCCACTCATAATTGAAAGGGCGCACAGAATTGGATCTAAGAGAGTTGCAGAGACTGGGTCGATTAGACCTAGAATGGTGATATGTAAATTTTTGAAATTTCAGGATAAAGTGGAAATTTTGAAATGTTACAAAAATGTTGGTCCTTTGATTTTTGGTAATAGCAAGATTCGCCTATTTCAGGACTTTTCCGCAGAAACGTCCTTTAGGAGGAAAGGGATGGCGCCATATTGCACACAATTAATAAACAAAGGTCTAAATGCACTTCTACTATATCCAGCTAGAATTGTAGTAGAAGTTAGAGGTGTAAGGCATAATCTAAATCAAATAGAGGAAGCTAAAAAGTTTATCAAGATGTATAGAGGTAATCCTGATCCAGAACATGATTCATCTGATAATCCACCTGGCTAGGCCAGGTGAATTCAGGAGGTAATAGTAGGGCAAATTACTAAGATGAAGGAAATTAAATGGGAATGTGCTGGTTATATATTTCTGTTTTTTTTTTTTGTGGTCATCTTGTTGTATATACAGGGCGGTTGCCCTCCCTTGCTTTTATTGTTGGAGGTTTGGTTGGTCTATGTGCTGTTTGTTTTCTGTTTTTTTGTTTTTTGTTTTTTTTTTCTCTTCTTCTTTCTTTTTCTTTTAGATTTTTTCCCCCCGATTGGGTTATTATTGGCAAATGACAAGGGATCTGAGATAAGGAAGAGGTTAAAAGGGAAAAGGTCATGGTACTAGAAGGTATTAAGATTTTATCATGGAATGTTGGGGGGATTTCATCACCAGCTAAACGTAAATTAGTCATTAAGGCATTGGCAAAGCATAAACCTGATTTAGTCCTTTTACAGGAAACTCATTTGAACGAGCTAGAAGCCGCCAAGCTCAAAATCAAGTGGGTAGGGGAAGTGGTAACATCATCAGGACCTATTAAGAAAGCTGGAGTGGCGATCCTAATTCATAAAAATCTTGAATATAGGATCATTAAAGCGGACATAGATATAGCCGCCAGATATATAGTGCTTCAAATTTGTATTAAAAATACCAGATTTATTATTTGTAATATTTATGCTCCTAATAAATTCTCTTCCGAGTTCTGGGAAAGAATTAAAGGCAAGGTATACCCATTTAAAGCAGAGAATCTTGTACTTGGGGGGGATTTTAATATGACATTGCAACCAGTATTGGACCGATTTTCAAAAAAAAATGCGGTATTATATAAAAAGCCCTGACACATTGCAATATACGTGTGAGTCCAAAGCCCACAGAACCTTTTCGCGTATTGATATTTTCCTGGTCTCAGAGTCTGTGTGCATCTGGAAGCTGGAGTCGGAAATCCAGCAGATCGTGATATCAGATCATGCAATAATATCGTTGTCATTTCCTCCTTGTGGAAAGATTAACTCTTAGAAGACAGTGTTTTTCATTTCCCAGGCACCTTTATACAGAATCAAGATTTTGTTCTTGGATCCGGCAAAAATGGTTTGAGTACAGCAGGTTTAATGCTAGCTACAGAAATAAAGTGCAAATATTTTGGGAAGCATTGAAAGCAGTTCTGCGGGGAGAGATTCCAGCATATTTGAAAAGACGAGATAAGATTATTAAAACAAGGGAGACGCAACTATCTAATAAAGTGAAGAATGCGTTTAGGAATTTGCAGATTGCTCCTTCGGGGGCTAATTGGAGTATATATTTAGAATATAGGAAGGAAAGAGATATTTTCCTAAAACAAAGATCACAGGAGGAAGAACTAAGAATCAATAGATATTTTAGAGGATTCAATGGGAGTTCGGTTAAATATCTGGCGAAACTTACCAGATGTAGGAAAAAAAGAAATGTTATAGTTGCGATAAAATACAAAGAGGTTAGGCATACTGATAATCAGGAAATAGGTCAGGTGTTCTTCAATTATTATCAAAAATTATATTCCGCGGTTAATATTAATCGATCCACTCAAGAAGTTTTCTGGGCGAAGGTTAAGACTCCTAAGTTATCCTCAGAAGATCTGGCAATATTAAATGAGCCAATTACAATAATTGAGATTAGCAAGGCGATAGACCAATTGAAGTTAAATAAAGCAGCAGGCCCGGATGGGTTCCCCGCGGAATTTTATAAATGCATGAAAGAAGAGCTATTGGAAGTATTAGAGAAATTATTCAATACTTATTATACCACAGATAATTCCATCTCGTCTTATTTTTCATCTGCCAATATCTCTCTCATTTACAAAAAAGGCAAAGACCCGGAAGATCCCTCATCTTACAGACCAATTTCGGTATTAAATACCGACTATAAAATATTAGCAGCTATTTTAGCGGCCAGACTATCTAGGGGTCTACAGGATCTCATACATCCTGATCAGTCAGGATTTATAACCCAAAGGAATCCCATAAAGAACTTTCGTAAACTAATTACATATGGAATACTTGTCAGGAGGATGGGAGGCGGGAGATCCCAGATAGGGCAGTGCTCACACTGGATGCAGTCAAAGCTTTTGACTCCATTATATGGGAACATCTATTCAGATCAATGGATGAATTTGGGTTCAAGGGTAATTTTGTTCAATTCATCAATAGAATCTATGCAAAACCCATTTCATATCTTGTGATAAATGGAGCCTGTTCTCCCACAGTGGTTCTACAACAGGGTACTAGACAAGGGTGTCCATTATCACCATTATTTTTCAATATTGCCCTTGAACCATTTGCAATTAGATTAAGGGAAGGCCTATCTGGTATCCCATTGGGTCCCAATAGCCTTAAAGTATTGTTATATGCTGACGACATCCTGGTCTTCCTGGAGAATACTCGTCGATCTCTTCCAATGCTTCTGTTGTTGATTGAGGAGTTTAGCTCTTTTTCAGGTTACAAAGTTAACCTTGAAAAGAGCGAACTCATGTTTGTAGGAGAAATTACTCCCCCAAGGATTGAATTACCATTTAAATTGTTTAAAGAAATCAAATACCCAGGGTTAGTATTACATAAGAATCCTAAACAGTGGTATGCGGCAAATTATATTTCAATCTTTCAGAAGATCAAACAAGACCTACAACTTTGGGCCTCTTTTCCGTTAGCCATTACAGCAAGGGTCAACTTAATCAAAACTATCATTTTTCCCCGTCTATTGTATCCGTTACAAAATTTACCAGTTTTTATACCAAACAAGGATATATAACAAATGGTTATATATCTAAATTCTTATGGAAGGGTAAGAAACCGCGTATTGCTGTTATGAAATTAAGGCAGAAGTCTTCCCGGAGAGGAATGTCCTTGCCAGATATTAAGTTATATAATATTGCAACAATGGTCAAATTTGCTTTCGACTGGATTGCGGATTCAAACAGGATTACCTCAGTTGAGGAAGAGTCGTTTCTTATACACCCTTTTGCTCTAAAAGCTATTCTTCATTGCGTAAGTTGCGACAGTTACCATTGAATGTGCTCCCCCTAATCTCATTCAAGAATATAGTGCAGGCCTGGCACAAATTTTGTACTATGTTAGGTATAGATCCGTCTTATTCAGATTATTTGCCCATTATGGGCAACCCACAATTTATACCGGGGATATCCCAGGGAGTGTTTAAGAAATGGAATGAAAAGGGTTTAAATTTAGTGAAGCAGCTTTTTAATGATGATTACCAAATTTTAGGTGTGGAATCGTTTTTTCAAATGTTTGAATTGCCGAGAACTAATCTGTTTGCGTTCTTTCAGATCCGTCATTTTATTTCTGCGCAAGGTTGGATCTTTCCTATATCTGTCATTTGGTCTGAGGTCAAAATTATCATTCAGAAGTTTGCTAGACAAGCTACCTCAATCTCATTGATCTATGATATCATGTTGTCAAAACAAAGTCAAGTCCTCGTAGATCATTTATGTGACTTCTGGGTACAGCGAGGAATGGACACAGATTCTGAGAGTATTGAAAAGAGTTTTTCTATGTTAAAAAAAGCAAGGTTTCTGTGGGCTGGAGGGAATCACATGTTAAGCTTATCAATAATTACTACTTGTCCCCTCAGAGAATTGCCAAATTCTATCCCACTAGATCAGGTAACTGTCCCAAATGTGCACATATAAGTGCCGACCTATTGCATATGTTTTGGTTCTGTCCAAAAGTTAATCAATTATGGTAAAAAATTACTTACTGGTTGGGTTTCATCTTAACATTTCTCTCTCTTTAAAATTGCAGGATGTTGTATTTTTGAAGTTAGTATCAAATATAGGGGACCACCTCTGGATTCATATTGTCAATACCACAATATTGGCAGTCAGGCACCTTATATTAAAACACTGGATATCTAGTAGAACTCCGAGATTTAATGAGGTTGTAAAGGTTATACAGGAACAGATAGTTTTTGAATCTTATCAAATGCAGGATGCGTCAGAAAGGAGAGTCAGAACTTTTCTATCAACATGGTCCCCGTTCATTAAGTCCTACCCCTCCTCTATACAAAAACAAATTCTCTTCCCTTTTCTTTCCTCCGTCAGCTTTGCGGAACTAGTTTTATTAGGCATATTTCCATCTTCTTGGATTGATAGTAGACAGCAAAACAGTGATTAAATTGGAGTTTAGCCCATATTGGAGGGGACCAATTAATTTGTTGTTTTCTTTTTTTTTTGTTTTTTTTTTGTTTTTTTTTGTTTTGTCTTGTTGTGTGTTGTGTTGTTTCGTCTTGTGCGGTCCCATTATGTTGGGGGAAAAAAAGAAAAAGGACACTATGCAAATGAATTTAAGAATTTTTTTTTTTGTAAAGTTATATACCAATAATGGTTGAAAGATGAATTTATATTGTCAGTGTAATGGTTATTATACATTGATTTGGAAGCATTGTAAAACATTACTTTTGTTTATTGGTGTTCAATTATCAAATAAATATAATAAAAAAAAATAATTAAAAAAAAAAGGTGTAATTAGATTAAAATTCTTGTAATATTTTTTTATTTTTTGTAATTTAGTGTTTGATTGTTTTTGTATTATAGTTTAGTTTATTTAATTGTATTTTAGTTTAGATAATTGTAGTTAATTTATTTTATTAATTTATTGATAGTGTAGTGTTAGGTTTATTTGTAACTTAGGTTAGGATTTATTTTACAGGTAATTTTGTAATTATTTTAACTAGGTAGCTATTAAATAGTTATTAACTATTTAATAGCTATTGCACCTAGTTAAAATAAATACAAAGTTGCCTGTAAAATAAATATAAATCCTAATATAGCTACAATGTAACTAATAGTTATATTGTAGCTATATTAGGGTTTATTTTATAGGTAAGTATTTAGTTTTAAATAGGATTAATTTATTTAATGATAGTAATTTTAGTTAGTTTTATTTAAATTATATTTAACTTAGGGGGGTGTTAGGGTTAGGGTTAGACTTAGGTTTAGGGGTTAAAAACTTTATTATAGTAGCGGTGATGTTGGGGGTGGCAGATTAGGGGTTAATAATTGTAGGTAGGTGGCGGCGATGTTAGGGAGGGCAGATTAGGGGTTAATACAATTTATTATAGTGTTTGCGAGGCGGGAGTGCGGCGGTTTAGGGGTTAATACATTTATTATAGTGGCGGTGATGTCCGGTCGGCAGATTAGGGGTTAATAAGTGTAGGTAGGTGGCGGCAACGTTTGGGGGGCAGATTAGGGGTTAATAAATATAATATAGGTGTCGGCGATGTTAAGGACAGGAGATTAGGGGTTCATAGCTATAATGTAGGTTGCAGCGGTGTCCGGAGCGGCAGATTAGGGGTTAAATATTTTTATTATAGGGTTTGCGATGTGGGGGGGCCTCAGTTTAGGGGTTCATAGGTAGTTTATGGGTGTTACTGTACTTTGTAGCACTGTAGTTAAGAGCTTTATGTTCCGGCGTTAGCCCATAAAACTCTTAACTACTGACTTTTTTTTGCGGTTGGAGTCTTGGTGGTAGAGGCTCTACCGCTCAATTCTTCCAAGACTCGTAATACCAGCGTTAGGCAAATCCCATAGAAAAGATAGGATACGCAATTGACATAAGGGGATTTGCGGTAGCCTCGAGTTGCGGAAAAAAAGTGAGCGGTAGACCCTTTCCTGCCTGACTCGTAATACCAGCGGGCGTTAAAAAGCAGCGTTAGGACCCCTTAACGCAGAACTCCAAATCTAGGCATAAATTTCTACTCACCCAACTTGATTCCGGCTCCTACATGATCTGCTCTGGCAGAAGTCATCTTTATCCATGGTGGCAGTCTTCATCTATCTTCATCCATAGCAGAGCTCTGCTGGGGCTATCTTCTTCCACCTGGTCTTTATCTTCCATTTGATAGATCTTCTGATCCTCTTTTCTTCTTATCTTCTGCTCTTCAGTCCAATGTTCTCTTCATGCGGCCACCGCCGCACACTGAAGTTTGAATACAAGGTTCCCCCTTATATAGGGGTGCCCATGCATTCCTATTAGCTGATTTTCAAATCCAAATTGAAATCAGCCAATAGAAAAAGTTTTTATTCTATTGGGCAATTGTTAGAGTAGGTTTTAGTGATATATATATATATATATATATATATATATACATATAAAAATTGAACAAAGTGAGTTGATCCAGTGGTCAGTAAATAAAAACAGTCTTGGATAAAAACCCATGGGGGGTCCAGTACAAACACTCAACACATAGTACTCAGGCTGACATGTTTCAGTGTAATACCGTAATCATAGCTAATTGAGTACATCAGTGCTGTTCTCTATAAAAGCCAAAGAACAATTCCATTGGTTAAATTTGATACTTACAAGTGTGAGGAATAATGAACATAAACTTTAACTTGTACCATGTCAGGCAGAAGTATATATACAATTACTAAAGTTTAACTCTGTATATAGATGTGGTAACCGCTAAGCTTAATGTAGGCAAACCAATACAAAACATTGTTATACTATAACAGCCTAACATTATAATATGTATAAGGAAATATTTCCATAACATATCATGCATTGTAATATTAAAAAAATAGCTTAGACAAGTTAGCACATTGGGAGGAATGGAAAAATTAGAGACCTCTCTACATCCTATATAAATAAATAAATAAACGTGGACTGCTTCTCTTATGTATAGACATAAGTGGTAACATCAACTCATCCCAGATGAGACCATGTGAATCATACTCCCAATTAATTTGATACTATATTGGATATCATTGACATGGGGGCTATTTAAGGAATCTATGGGAAACAAAGATAGGATAAGCTCTGTTCAGTAGTATGTGCTGGGAGCCATCCCTGTGTATCGCTACACACATTTCCCTGAGGATACCCTCTTCGCATTCACCTCAATGCTTAAAACTGGATGCCCACACATATAATTACTGACCAGCATCATAGTCACTAAAGTAAAAATTAGTTTGTAAGTGCCTATCCAGATCTAGGTGGAAACCAAGGGGCAGAGGGATATAGTGGGAAACCCTGGGTGGCAAAGATGGTATTAAATATAACTGTGCACATTACCCTATCAATTACCCCTTGCACCTTCACCTAGATACTTTAACTAGATGTGCACACACTTAATTACTGAGTGCATAAAAGAAAATTAGTGCATAAAAAACTTTGTCCAGATCTAGGTGAATACCAAGCGGCAAAGGGGGAAATAGTAACACCTGCGATCACAAAATGGTGATTGCTATAACGCAATCCCCATTGATGTCTATGGGGAAAAGAAAGTTATCTAAAAATTTAACACCCTAACATAAAAAAGTAATGAACATGCTAAAGTGGAGAGCTTTAAACAGCCCAAGTCAGGCCTTATTAATTGGTTACACCAAAGCACAAACTCTGTAATGTCCGGGTGAGACTTGTAACGGCTGGTGTAAAGGATACCTGTAATAAATGGTAACACTAGCTCTATCACTCACACACCCTTCCATAAGACTGGGTAATCAGTGTAAGGAGAGCCTGGGTAAGGTGCTGAGACATCCGCTGCTCACTTCTTATGGCATCAGCATAGCAGCTCCCATAGAAAACACCTATCCCTGTGCGCACCACAACAAAAGTATAGTTATCCAAGTTCCAAAATTCACTCACCCACCCCTATGGTGTACTTTTGTAGGCCCACTCAATATCGGAAATTTCATGCTTGGTAACTGGATACGAAGCCACAAAGAGTTATAGAAATGCTTTGCCTTCAAAATGCTGCTCGGCTCCTCCTATGCACTCCCGATCACATGACCGATATAGGGCCAATCCACTTGGCTCAAGATTCTGACGTCAGCAGCTGTGGGGCAACAGTAATCTGGATAGGCTGTGTGCGTTAACAGGCAGGTTTGAGGCTAGATTAGTGAGAGCGGACCCCTGAAGACGACTATAGTAGTGAGTAAAAGAAAGTCCAAAACGAGCCTCATAGTAGAAAAATAAAATCAAGTCAATAGTGAAAAAGGGTGTGTGTACAAGCGCTAAGGTAATCCCCAAGCTGTATCCAAACAGAGATCCTAACCAACCTCCAAAAAATATGCACAAGTAGTAAGAAGTGAATACAGCGCCAACAAGAGGCCAAGGGATAAATATACTCACAGAGAGATAAAAGAAGGTTATTTAATGAACCATGTTAAAAAGCATCAGTAATAAAAGACTATATATAAAAAATGTAAAAAGCACATATAAATAAAATTACAAATACAGGAATATCTTACAGAAGCGGCTCAAAGGGCCAAAGCTGATAATTACAATAAAAACAGAGGTAATAACAGGTGATCAGTGTGAGTGGTACACCAGAATAAGAGTGTATACTAATAAAACAGAATTAGCCTAAGTACAACTGTAGCAAGTGCATCAAGCAAAAAACTAATAAACAATAATACAAACAATAGTGTTCAAAATTAGTGTTACAAAAATAGTGTTCCAAAAAATAGAAAAATGCACTGCAGTGCAAAAAAAGGGGGGTAGCAAAATAATTGTATAGATACAATCAAATAGTGAGTGAGTGCAAATGGATATAAAAATCCTAGCTACTTAATCCAGTGAGGTTAAGATATAATTAAATAAAATACACAATATGCAATAACATAAAAAATAAAATACACAATATGCAATAACATAAAAAATAAAAAATAAAATATAAAATATAATCCAAAAAAGTGTTCAAAAAGTTGATCAACAAATGTTAGTGAAGAACAAAAATAAGTCAATCAAAACTAAAAAATGGAAAAAATGGGTGATGAAAAGCAAGGTGAAAGTGAGGAAATTGATTCCTTCCAATGTTAGTTACTTTAACAGATCCAAATTCCTGAGTGTGGTTGCTGAAGTAGCTGATTGGATCCTAGCACCTGTCAGCTGCTCCTATGGTATCCTAAAAAGTGTCCCTGTAAAAAAAGAAATTCACAACATAGTGTATCCAATATGAGAATGAAGTAAAGATTAAAGTAATGCTTACCAATATGTCAACGCGTTTCTGCCCTCAAAAAAGGGCCTTTCTCAAGACTAGAATATTGGTAATGGCAGCTGGCCTTATATACAGTTTAGAAGTAGCCTATATGGTAGTTTAATTGATTAATTGTATTGTTTGGGCGCCAAATCCCTCCACTTCCTGTGTAACATCTAAAATATTCCCCCATAAAGTGTAGCATCACTTCCTGTGTAACATCTAAAAGATTCCCCTCCACTTCCTGTGTAACATCTAAAAGATTCCCCCATAAAGTGTAGCATCACTTCCTGTGTAACATCTAAAAGATTCCCCTCCACTTCCTGTGTAACATCTAAAAGATTCCCCCATAAAGTGTAGTATCTCTTCCTGTGTAACATCTAAAAGATTCCCCTCCACTTCCTGTGTAACATCTAAAAGATTCCCCCATAAAGTGTAGCATCACTTCCTGTGTAACATCTAAAAGATTCCCCCATATGGCAAACCGGAAGTATATGAATTTTCCCGGATTAATTTTATACATATCTAAATATATAGGTCATTCAAAAGGCATGTATATGGCCTTAGATTTATCCAGTTGTTTCTTTCTCAATTGCCGGTATCTTTGTTTTGGCTTACCAGTTTCAAGCCCAATATCGGAGCTACCCGGTAGTGACGTAACCGTTGACGTCACTTCCGGTCCGGCGATATTACATAGACAAGCCGCTAGCAACATTAGCATGCTGTACACAGGAAGTGATGCTACACTTTATGGGGGAATCTTTTAGATGTTACACAGGAAGTGGAGGGATTTGGCGCCCAAACAATACAATTAATCAATTAAACTACCATATAGGCTACTTCTAAACTGTATATAAGGCCAGCTGCCATTACCAATATTCTAGTCTTGAGAAAGGCCCTTTTTTGAGGGCAGAAACGCGTTGACATATTGGTAAGCATTACTTTAATCTTTACTTCATTCTCATATTGGATACACTATGTTGTGAATTTCTTTTTTTACAGGGACACTTTTTAGGATACCATAGGAGCAGCTGACAGGTGCTAGGATCCAATCAGCTACTTCAGCAACCACACTCAGGAATTTGGATCTGTTAAAGTAACTAACATTGGAAGGAATCAATTTCCTCACTTTCACCTTGCTTTTCATCACCCATTTTTTCCATTTTTTAGTTTTGATTGACTTATTTTTGTTCTTCACTAACATTTGTTGATCAACTTTTTGAACACTTTTTTGGATTATATTTTATATTTTATTTTTTATTTTTTATGTTATTGCATATTGTGTATTTTATTTTTTATGTTATTGCATATTGTGTATTTTATTTAATTATATCTTAACCTCACTGGATTAAGTAGCTAGGATTTTTATATCCATTTGCACTCACTCACTATTTGATTGTATCCATACAATTATTTTGCTACCCCCCTTTTTTTGCACTGCAGTGCATTTTTCTATTTTTTGGAACACTATTTTTGTAACACTAATTTTGAACACTATTGTTTGTATTATTGTTTATTAGTTTTTTGCTTGATGCACTTGCTACAGTTGTACTTAGGCTAATTCTGTTTTATTAGTATACACTCTTATTATGGTGTACCACTCACACTGATCACCTGTTATTACCTCTGTTTTTATTGTAATTATCAGCTTTGGCCCTTTGAGCCGCTTCTGTAAGATATTCCTGTATTTGTAATTTTATTTATATGTGCTTTTTACATTTTTTATATATAGTCTTTTATTACTGATGCTTTTTAACATGGTTCATTAAATAACCTTCTTTTATCTCTCTGTGAGTATATTTATCCCTTGGCCTCTTGTTGGCGCTGTATTCACTTCTTACTACTTTTAGAAAAATAAAATCACACTTTATTTCATCCAATAAAATACTTCAGGAGCAGGAGAATGGATAAAGATCCTTGGCCAAAATCTTGTCTGACCGGTTTCGGTCACAAGGACCGTAATCATATACATGATTAACTATATCTGCACACAGAATTTAAAGGTTCAAATTTGTTTGATTGGTTTAAAAACAATGGCTAAGATGATTGATACACTCTTAAGGAGACAAAAAAATTGAGGCGCATTGTGAAAGGGGGATGTATGTTTGTTGCCAATAGAAGAGCCACACTAGATAATATCCTATCCCCAAGCTTGCTTAGAGATGGGAAAGCTTGCAGCTCATGGCTGCACTGTAATGGTACTTATAGATGTGGGAGACGGACATGTACCTCCTGTGGTTATGTCCAAATTGGCAAGACATTCACATCTGTTCATTCTGGTGATGTTTTTGATACTAAGGGTTGTGTGAACTGTTAAAGTACATATGTCATCTACCTGGTTGAATGTACCCAATGTCAGAAGTATTACATAAGCAGAACTACCAGGGAAGTGGGCACCGTATTAGGGAGCATTTGTCCTGTATAATGGGCGAAAGACCTTGCTCTGCACTATCTAGGCATGTTTTAGAGGTACATAGGCAGGATGTAAGAAATATCAGGTGGAGAGCCATTGAAGAGATTAAAAGCCCCCCAATGGGGGGAGATAAGTTTTCTTTGCTCTTTAGCCAAGAGATATACTGGATATTTAGGGGGATATTTATCAAATCGTCAATCTCAGTGAATTCGCCGGCATCAATACGCTTGCCAGGCATCGCCAGACATCGCTGACACGGATTCACATACAATGCCCTTATTTATTAAAAACCATCAAAAACACGCACGTCAAGTATGGCGCGATGAGCATCGGACTGTTGTTAACTATCAGTCATTGATGTCGTGGTTATTCAGTTTTTTCCCAACTTTATTTATACCATTTCATTACTGTCCATGACCAAGCACATTTCTCTAAAGCTAATCTTTTATATTTCATTGGTTAATGTCCAAGAAATAGCTACATTTATACCTCAAGAAACAATATCTCATAGAAAGTTATTTTTATATTTATTTGTTATATGATACTTTCACATAAATTAATGTGTATTTGTATTTCTAGCTGTCATGATATGCTTTTATCTCATGTATTTTTTTTTTTTTAATTATTATTAATGCTAGAATTTGTACATATATCTTTGCACATACTTGTGTATATATATATATATATATATATATATGTGTGTGTGTTATGCCAGAAATCTTTTGCAAACATATTTACATGTCCCTAAGTTCCTTTTTTGTTCTAAACAATGTTGTCTTTCATATCTCTGTGTTTATTTATACCACTACAGGGAGTGCAGAATTATTAGGCAAGTTGTATTTTTGAGGATTAATTTTATTATTGAACAACAACCATGTTCTCAATGAACCCAAAAAACTCATTAATATCAAAGTTGAATAGTTTTGGAAGTAGTTTTTAGTTTGTTTTTAGTTATAGCTATTTTAGGGGGATATCTGTGTGTGATGGTGACTATTACTGTGCATATGTATTAGGCAACTTAACAAAAAACAAATATATACCCATTTCAATTATTTATTTTTACCAGTGAAACCAATATAACATCTCAACATTCACAAATATACATTTCTGACATTCAAAAACAAAACAAAAACAAATCAGTGACCAATATAGCCACCTTTCTTTGCAAGGACACTCAAAAGCCTGCCATCCATGGATTCTGTCAGTGTTTTGATCTGTTCACCATCAACATTGCGTGCAGCAGCAACCACAGCCTCCCAGACACTGTTCAGAGAGGTGTACTGTTTTCCCTCCTTGTAAATCTCACATTTGATGATGGACCACAGGTTCTCAATGGGGTTCAGATCAGGTAAACAAAGAGGCCATGTCATTAGATTTTCTTCTTTTATACCCTTTCTTGCCAGCCACGCTGTGGAGTACTTGGACGCGTGTGATGGAGCATTGTCCTGCATGAAAATCATGTTTTTCTTGAAGGATGCAGACTTCTTCCTGTACCACTGCTTGAAGAAGGTGTCTTCCAGAAACTGGCAGTAGGACTGGGAGTTGAGCTTGACTCCATCCTCAACCCGAAAAGGCCCCACAAGCTCATCTTTGATGATACCAGCCCAAACCAGTACTCCACCTCCACCTTGCTGGCGTCTGAGTTGGACTGGAGCTCTCTGCCCTTTAGCAATCCAGCCACGGGCCCATCCATCTGGCCCATCAAGACTCACTCTCATTTCATCAGTCCATAAAACCTTAGAAAAATCAGTCTTGAGATATTTCTTGGCCCAGCCTTGACGTTTCAGCTTGTGTGTCTTGTTCAGTGGTGGTCATCTTTCAGCCTTTCTTACCTTGGCCATGTCTCTGAGTATTGCTCACCTTGTGCTTTTGTGCACTCCAGTGATGTTGCAGCTCTGAAATATGGCCAAACTGGTGGCAAGTGGCATCTTGGCAGCTGCACGCTTGACTTTTCTCAGTTTATGGGCAGTTATTTTGCGCCTTGGTTTTTCCACACGCTTCTTGCGACCCTGTTGACTATTTTGAATGAAATGCTTGATTGTTCGATGATCACGCTTCAGAAGCTTTGCAATTTTAAGAGTGCTGCATCCCTCTGCAAGATATCTCACTATTTTTGACTTTTCTGAGCCTGTCAAGTCCTTCTTTTGACCCATTTTGCCAAAGGAAAGGAAGTTGCCTAATAATTATGCACACCTGATATAGGGTGTTGATGTCATTAGACCACACCCCTTCTCATTACAGAGATGCACATCACCTAATATGCTTAATTGGTAGTAGGCTTTCGAGCCTATACAGCTTGGAGTAAGACAACATGCATAAAGAGATAAAGATGATGTGGTCAAAATACTCATTTGCCTAATAATTCTGCACTCCCTGTATATGTATATAGTATAAATGTATTATTTTTCTGAGCATGAATAATTGTGAAAATAGCATGTAATCAGAGTATCATATGTATTTATTTGCAATTAATGGATATTTTAGGAGCTGGACCAGTTTTCTCTTTGTAGCTGTGTAACCCATCCTGATTGCAATCTAGAATCTTTAAAAGCCACCCTACATAGGTGTTATAAAATGGGCTGGCATATAAGATGACATTTCTTACTGAAAAAGAAATTCAAGAGAAGGAAGAAATACACTGAAAATATCATGACAGTAAAAAAGTGATTTTAATTTCTGCTGTATCTGAATCATGACAGTTTAATGTTAGGTGAGCTATCCCTGTGAGCTATAATTTTAAGATTATATTTAATCAAACATCAATTCGAATTTTAAAATCATTGTCTAAAATATTACACTGTGTGTCCTAAGTCAGTATTAATATTTATATTTAATACTAATTTCACATATACATACTTTCAAAGTATAATACACAATGTAACAAATGGCACTTACAAGTTCTGATGAGTGAACAATGACACAAGTATCAAGCAATTTGATTTGTTAGTGATAGTTTAAAATGTATATTTGAATCAGATTGGCTGATGTCATTAATCATGTGATTATGCATATTACAATCAAAAGTGGTTGAAAAATTCACTAGTGTATGGGTTGTTTAGGCGTTTGCGTGATTATTGGTGCGAAAAGTGTTGCGTCAAATTTGGTGCGAAGTGGAGAGTGTAACTTGTATTACATGGCTTAAACATGGTGCAAATAGATTTGTCCAAAAAAAATAAAAAGGAAGTTAGCTATATTATGTTGTGTATTTGTTTAATTTTTATCTCTAAATCTATTAGTGAGACAAGTTTGGGGCAAAACTTTGCAAAAAAATTTGGAGAAATAATATTGTTCCCTTGCTTTGTAATTAGAGACAAAGTTGTAACATAATCCATAAGTAGTAATGTATTTTTTTTTTATCCCTATATCTACTAGTGCACCAAATGTGAAGCATTAATATTGTTTGATTTAGAAAGGGAATACAATTTTATAAGAGTTTCTTATTTACTTTTATTATGTAATATGCTTCATTCTCTTGCAGCATCGAAAATAAGCGTTCTGTGTTTTCCGACTCCCATTGAGTGAGTTCTATGGCATCCGCTCCTCAAGGGTGGCGGATTCAAAGCTAGGTACGCTGCGTCAGAATAGACGCAAGCGTACCTGTTAAATGTTTGATAAATTTGGAAAATGGTCAAATAAAGAGTCGAATTTGAATTCGAAACATCTGTAATGACCCAAGCATCGATCCGCATCGGATTGAGATCGCAGGAGCGTATATTACGTCACAAATTTCAATATTTGACGATCTTGACATTTTGATAATTACGGCAGATCAATCTCGCGACACATATGACACGGGATTCCAGCGTATTTTCAGTTGACGCATTGATAAATCTCCCCCTGTGACTCAACAGTCTAATTCCCTTTGGTTTCAACTCAGAATATGACATTATTAATTATTGGAAACGATAATGGGGTTTAATCATCTGTATGCAGAGGTCTCCCCCCCTGGATGGCTAGTTTCTTTATCCATCTCAGGTATGCTGTACATTTAGGGCCCAATTGTGGTTCACATAATGGTAATCCCTATGTACCCTTAGCTCTTGGTTTCAAGATGAAAGCTGTTGTGATTAAACATGCTCATTCTTCAAGCATGTAGTTTTTTAGTTGTACTGTATGGATTTTTACACACCTGATGATGTTATAGTTAGATTATGTCTATGCTTTTGATTTTCAGTTAATCTTACTATATTATTCTGAATATAATTGTGTTCATGTAAGGTTGATTGTCTATTCTTTATTGAGTGTGTAAATATTGCAAGTATGCACACCGTTAAACTCTTAACTAAATTTGATATTAATTTCTAAACTTTAGCATCAAGTTCCATTATTGTATTAGAGATATGTTATGCTGATTAGAAAGCTCTATTGAATTTTGTCCTATTACTAACTCTGGTCTCTTTCTTTATGCATATCTTAAATAGTGTATAACTGTTTCCTTAAGAGTGTATAAATCTTCTCAGCCAATATTTTTAAAACAATCAAACAGAGTTTGAGCCTTTAAATTCTGTGTGCAGATGTAGTTAATCATATCTATGATTACGGTCCTTGTGACCGAAACCAGTCAGAGAAGATTTTGGCCAAGGATTTTTATTCATTTTCCTGTTCCTGAAGTCTTTTATTGGATGAAATAAAGTGTGATTTTATTTTTCTACTATGAGGCTCGTTTCTGACTTTATTTTACCCCTCCTAACATTACCTGATTTGAACAGCCAGTAGGATTTAAACAGCTTTCATATTAGCTGATTTGAATATTTCAGCCAATAGGAATACAACGGTACCCCAATATAAAAGGTGTACCTTGCATTCAAGCTTGAGTGTGCAGTGGACGATCACATGAAGAGGAGGATCCATGTCGCTGAAGACCGCCGCCACTGAAGAGGACCAGCGCTTCAGATGAGGACCAGCGCTCTGGATCCGTGCATCGCGGAATAACTCTCAGCACCTCCGGGAAGAAGATAGAAGATGGTGCCACCCTGGAAGAAGATCTTCTCCACCTGGATGAAGATTTTGCTCTGCCTGGACTTCCGGACTTTAGGAACGGTGAGTACATTTTCTGGGGTTATTGTTAGGGTTTTTTTTTTTGGTGGTTTTTTTTTTAGATTAGAGCTTTTTTATGGGTGCAAAAGAGCTGATTGCATTTTAAAGGGCAATGCCCATATAGATGCCCCTTTAGGGGCAATGAGTAGTTTAGGACTTTTTAGACTTAGTTTTTTTTATTGTGGGGGGTTATTTGGGTGGGGTAATTTTTTTAGGTAAAAGAGCTGATTGCTTTTAAGGGCTATTAGTAGTTTATTGTTAGAGGGGTGGCTTTTTTGTTTGTATAGGGGTATTAGATTATGTTTAATTTTTATTATTTTGGATAATTTCATTTATTATTTTTTGTAATTTTAGTGTTTTTTATTTTTCGAAATTTTAGTGTGTTTTATTTTTGTAATGTTTTTGTAATGTTAGCTTTTTATTTTTCGTAGTGATTTTATAATATTGTAATTTATTTTTTTAGTTTATTTTTAATCTTAGTTTTTTTTTATTTCTCAGGTAAGTTTTATATTTATTTAAAGGTAGTTATATTGTAAGTTTACTTTAAAGCTAGGGGGGTGTTAGGTTTAGGGGTTAATAGTTTAATTTAGTGTGTTGCGATGTGGGGGGCCGGCGGTTTTAGTATTAATAGTTTTAGTTAAGTATTAGTGATGTGGGGGGCGACGGTTTAGAGATTAATAGGTTTATTATAGTAGTAGCGATGTGGGGGGGGGGGCGGCGGTGGTTTAGGGGTTAATAGGTTTTTTATTGTAATAGCGATGTGGGGCGGCAGTTTAGGGGTTAATAGGTTTATTTAGTGTTGGCGATGTGGGTAGGTGGCAGTTTAGGGGTTAATAGGTTTATAATAGTATTTGTTATGAGGGGTGGCGGTTTAGGGGTTAAATTAATAGGTAGTTTATGGGTGTTAGTGTACTTTATAACATTTTGTTATGAGTTTTGTGAAACATTTTTGTTTTGCAAAATCCATAACTACTGGTCTCTGATCGCGGAATGGATCGTGGCAGTATAAGCTATAACGCTAGCATTATAGCTGGACCGCACAACCTGTAATATGGGAGACCTTAAAATTCCACACTCAAAAGTCAATTTTTGAGTGCGGAATGGAGATTTTGGTAAAGGCTAAAATGCTAGCCGCAAAGCTATACCACGCGACTTGTAATACGGTAAACCTGCATATTCCACGTGCAATGGACAATTTTTTCAGCGGTATAGCCGTATCGCACAACTTGTAATCTTGCCGTTTATTTTTAACAAAATACACTACACTGTATTTTGGGGCATATGGGGCACATTTATAAAATTAACCAGTGATCTAGATCTGATCTCTGGTTAATTTTATAAGCAGTAATTGTTATCACGAGCTTGCAGTAGCAATAACCAACCACTTGTAATGACTGGTTAATTATCGTGTGCCCGCAAACGGCAAATTTGCCCATTTGAGGGCGGGCAATAATTTAGTTCTCTTCTTATAATTTAGCCCTATATATTTCACATCCTTACTAAACATATTGTTATAGAATAAATCACAACTTGCTCTATGCTTCAGAGCAATATTAATGTCAAATCATATTTCTAAGAAAATAACAATGGAAAAGCCTTATAAAACTGATCTCTGGGCACAGGTAAATAAAAATGTTATAATGAATACATAATAATGTATGTTCCCATTTTTTTATAGCTGTCTCCGGGGAACTAGAGCTACCCTGTATTAATATGTCCCACACTAGAGCAGGCAATATCAGCATGAGCTGCATATTGAGAAGGATAATAAAATACGTGCTTGAAATAATGACAAGGGCTTATACCTCCAAGGCTGAAGAGTCCTATAAAAAACACAAAGCTTTTGCAGTATATTAGCGTTTGTATGTTCCCACTGACAAATGCGGGTTGCAACAATAATAATTCCGGTAATCATAACAAAAACTAATGTGGCGGAATAACTGTTTCCTTCCTGAATGCATCGTATTAAAGGAGCGGTGGGATTTAGACTTTAAAGTAATCCATTTATCAACTTGCAGCTGGCTGAACAGGTTTGTACTAAAATTGCACAAGCAGTTTTTATTCCTACAGGATACAAATCCCCTCTATAGTAATATTGCTGAATTCTTATTAAAGGGACAGCATAGACAATTGCAATCATGCATATGAAGGTGTTGCAATTAAAACGTAAAAAAAACAACTGTGCCCAAAAAAACACTTGCATTTAATTAAAATATTTAGGGCCAGATTACAAGTGGAGCGCTAAATATCGATTGCGTCCAAGCGATATTTGCACTCCACTGTGTAATACCAGCGCAACGCTAATGTGCGCTGGTATTACAAGTAAAGCACAATGTGAACGCAAGCTCGCGTTCGCATTGCTAGGAAGCATTGCTCTTATGAGCGCACGCTTCCATAGGCTCCAGTGGGAGCCTTTTTCTGATACCATCAGAGATTCCATCAGAACCTAAGTGCAGCGAAGGGGGTAAGTAATAATAGATGTGATCAAATATATAACAGATAATTGGGCCAATTTATTAAAGTGCGAGCGAACATGATACAATGTAGCGTATCATGTCCGCCGCACATCGATAAATGCCGACAGCATACGCTGTCGGCATTTATCATTGCACAAGCAGTTCTGGTGAATGTAATTTACCCCCATCAAAAATTTATTTTTGAAAAGTAGACACCCTAGGGTATTTGAAATGCTGGTATTTTAACACTTTCAATGCACTAATTCAACCACCAGTTTTTGTCAAACTTTTAGGAAATAATTTTTTGTGTTATTTTTCACACACATTGTACTTTAGGCAATGTTGGCTTGTTTGGGGGGTACAATGCCAAACTTCTGACATGTGTTTGTGATTTTTTTTTTCACATTTAACATATCTTCTTTGCCTATCTTCTTTTTGGGGGCCTTTTTACATACCCCAATTTATTTACTTGCCATGAATGTGCATATATTTGAAAAATTGACACCCCAATGTATTGTATATGGAGTGTTTTGATGCCTTTGATACAACTGTTTTAGCCAAAAAAAATTGGAGAAAGTGCATGGTGGTAATTTTTTAATTTTCATTTTTACACACACATTGCTTTTTGACTATGATTTAGGAGAGCCTGTTGTAAGTTATTGCAAGAAAACACTCCAGGTTGTTTTCTGCAAGATCTCCTTATTACACCCATGCCCCCCATGCTTAGGTTTGCCAGGATTTTGGGAAGGTTCAGTTACAATTGTATGACTTGTAATTTGAGTTGAAAGTGAGAATATATCTTCTGATAGGTCTATCTTTAGTTTGGGGCCTATTGCATACCCCAGTTTTATTTATTTATTGCCAATGAAATGTATATATTTGAAACATTGACAGCCCAAGGCATTGTATATGGAGTGCTTTGATGCCTTTGATACAACCTTTTTAGCCAAATAAATTTGAGAAAGTGAATGGTGGTAATTTTTCAATTTTAATTTTTACCAAATACTTCCTTAATATCTGTTATTGCCAAAATCTGTAACAAAAATTGGACATCCATCCTTTCTTCTGTAGGTCCTCTTATTTGTTTCATTTAGTAATTGACTTCCCTCTATATCCTTAACTTGTCTATAAGATCAATTTATCAAGATTGCAATCCATCAGCAATTTGCCCCAAAATGGCTTTTTGCTTTCCACCCAAATAGATTGTCAAGTGTTTCGGGTGATCACAATGAAATATCAATTAGTTTGTTATAAGCCTGTGGCTACAAACACCTTTTTAACTGAAAAGCTCCTGAAAAGGCTTTTAGATGTGTTAACTACCATTTTTGAGAACTTAGTGGGGCCCATTTATCAAGCTCCGTAAGGACCTTGTGGGCCCGTGTTTCTGGAGAGTCTTTAGACTCGCCCGAAACAGCAGTTATGAAGCAGCGGTCACAAAGACCGCTGCTCTATAACCCTGTCCACCTGCTCTGAGCAGGCGGACAGGAATCGCTGGAATTCAACCTGATCGAGTACGATCGGGTTGATTGACACCCCCTGCTGGTGGCCCATTGGCCGTGACCGTGAGTCTGCAGGGAGCGGCGTTGCGCCAGCATCTCTTGTGAGCTGCTGGTGCAATGCTGAATACGGAGAGCGGATTGCTCTCCGCATTCAGCGAGGTCTTGCGGACCTGATCCGCACTGTCGGATCAGGTCCGCAAGACCTTTAGTAAATAGGCCTTAGTAACTGAACTTTCTCTCAAATGCTTTAATCAGTTATCTACAATGGAAATAAACTAATTATTTTGAAACACTTACTAAGGAGAAATAGGAAATCTCAGTTTAATGAATATACCTTTAAATAAGGAATATGCAACTCTGCACCGGGCACTGAAATTACAATGAAGTACAAATAAATCACTACTAGACTTAAACATAAATACAAAATATTAGTTTAACAATGCCTGAAGTGCAGCTCACACAAAATGGAGGTCATATGTTGCAAAGAAACACAAGCATTGTGAATTGATGCAGCAATATCAGGAACAGGGTAGGCAGGGAACAAATTAGGTGTTCCGTCCCAATCTACTAACTATCGGCTCCCTGATCTTTTTTTTGCATCAACTGAATTTGGGGACAAGTTTCTTGTGTGATCACAAACAATGCAATATCTTAAGGGTAGTTAAAAAAAAAACCTGTGACGCTAATGGGTTTTTAACAGAAAAGGATTATGAAAAGGACTTTTAGAGTGTTAACTGCCTGTTTTCAGAATTTAAATTGTAATTTTTTTTAAAAACTCACTCACACAGACATCGATGAATGCCAACAGCATACGCTGTTGGCATGTATCACTGCACAAGCAGTTCTTGTGAACTGCTTGTGCAATGCCGCCCCCTGCAGATTCGCAGCCAATCGTCTGGTAGCAGGGGGTGTCAATCAGCCCTATTGTATAGGATCAGGCGGATTGATGTCCGCAGCCTCAGAGGCAGTGGACCAGTTATGGAACAGCGGTCTAAAGGCCTGAAAACTTGCATGGAAACAGGAGCATCAAGCTCCATTCGGCCCCTTAAGCTCTATTCATAGAACCAACCCCTTTGTTCACTAGGCAAGGAAAAATCTATTTTGCATGTGTGACATTCACCTATTGTCATCTTGGTATGATGGACAGACTTCTGTAGACATTTAAGGATGTATTTCTCACTTTCACTGGTGTGATTGTCAAAAACAGAACAGATTTTATTACAATTGTGCTTTTTCAGGAGATTACATAATCCGGTTTGCACAGTTAACTATTGTCATCCGTTTCCATCCGCACCACTGCTAACCCTAAATACATTGTTTAGGTTGCTGGCAAGGGCAGACTGTGCACTGCTTACTTTATGGGTATTTGACAACTTTCACAATAACTATTTCTAAACAAGATTACCTAAGGGCTTTAATAGAGAACACTCTGAGCTTTAACCCCTTCTTGACAGCGATTAAAATCGCCCTAGAGGATACCCAGATTTATTGTATTATTTATAAGCACTCAGAAACTTTTTATACTGTGAGTTATACTCAATGTTTTGACCATAGTCTTCTTCCTCTTGTAAATGAGATGATTGGCATATTTTGGCGTAGACCAGCTAGCCCTTTACTTTGTGTAACTGGATCTAGGGGCAGCATTTTTTGAGCAATACTTTTGCGGCATGATGACTTTACACCTATGCACTCCAAATGTTTTCTTTTTCTAATGACTGCTGCCTGTCCAATGACCCCTCCATACCTTTCTAGCCCATAGCAGTGAGAAATATATTGGGGGTTGAGGGATTTATGGTGAGTAGATTTCTTAGTGTCTAGGGAAGCACAAAAACAAAGCACAGCACTGGTAGAGATACAAAACAAATTGTATCCTTTGTTAATATAATTAGTCTCAATAGTCGTAAGTGATGTTAACACACAACACAGCTAATATGTTGGTGCTCCAATTGTAATCTTGTCAATATTTTTACGCATATCTTTTGCAATGATTTATTTCTGATGCATATAAAAATAACTGTAAAGTCCCTTTAAATATAAACCTCAGAAATAACTAGAATCACGCAGGTGTAAATACATTTCTATGCACTGTTGGATTTAGGCAAGAAAGAAAAATAGATTAAGCCAACGGAAAAGGAACTCTCATCCTTATTCCACCTGCAGCGTCTGTGAGGGCCACATGCATTTGAAACCCAGGGTCGTGCTGGCCAGTAACGTTAATGACATAAATCCAATTCAAAGGGTAGTTACAGAGTAGCTACAAAATCAATTATACATTAAGAGCTGGTTCATGGAGAGAATGGTTCCTTGCATTTAAAGGTGTTGCACACATTAAAATAAGAGAGAATATTGAACTGTAAAGTGGCTCTGTAATGGCAGCTTTTGAAGAGGAAGAATATTATCTCCCCAGGTGAGAGATCCAATAGGCTGGAACTGCTGGAGGGCTGGGGTTAAAATAGCAATAATTGTTTAGTAAAAACATCTTCTTTGTGAAGCTGGGAAGGTGGCTGACCACTGAGTTATGAGTCATTGTTTATACACAATGGAAGGTTTAAAGACAGTATTGTTGGCTAATGCATACCAAAGCCAGTCTGACCTTTAATTAAAATGACATTAAAAACCTTTTTGTTTTCGTGTAAAAATTGTGCTTGCTCCAAGTTTCCTAAAGATGCTATAATTTATAGGGTTACCGCTTTAAGGGGGGGACACATATGAGAAATATATATGTCAGGGATCTTATAATGGAAGATTATTCAAATATTTCTTTAAATAGTCCCTAACATATGTATTTTTCATAAGTGTCCTCACTTAAACCAACCCTAGCTGTAAAGGGATTCTGTGACCTAGGTTTCATTCAAATTGCATAAAATCAGATTTTTTTCTTTTTAGGCAATCAAACAAACAAACAAACAAGAAAAGGGTGGTTTATTCCCCCTTAAAGGGATAGTAAGGACACAAGTAAACTTTCATGATTCAGTGCATGCCATTTTAAACAACTTTCCAATTTACTTCTATATTCTAATTTGCTTTGTTCTCTTGGTATCCTTTATTGAAGAAAATACCTAGGTAGTCTCAGGAGCAGCAATATATTACTTGGAGCTAAACACTGATTGTTGCCGCACATATATGCATTATACCATTGGATCATCTGATGTGTTTAGCTAGCTCCCAGTGGTGCATTGCTGCTCCTTTAACAAAGGATACCAAGAGAATGAAGCAAGTGTGATAATAGAAAGTGGTATAAAAGTGTATGCTCTACATGAATCATGAAAGAAAAAATAAGTCTCATGCCCCTTAAATGTAATGTATTAAAGATGAAAAGTGTATGGGGTCAATTTATCAAGACCACTGCTCCATAACTTGTCCGCCTGCTCTGAGACGGCGGACAGAAATCAACCCAATCGAATATGATCGGGTTGCTTGACACCCCCTGCTAGTGGACGATTTCACAAGAACTGCTGGGGCAATGATAAATGCCAACAGCATATGCTGTGGGCATTTATTGATGTGCAGCGGATATGATACGCTACATCGTATCATGTCCACGTGCACATTAATAAATATACCCCTATGTCAGTAACGCAAACTTGCTCTCACAATACAAGTTATAAGTAAACATGTTTCAAGAGTGCAAACTAAATTTGCGCTCCTTAGTTTAGCACAAATTAAGTCCTTGTGTAAAGGGTTTAGTGCTAAACAAAAAGTTGTATCAAACACAACATAAATACATTAAAATTAACTGTTACACTCAGATATACACTATATAAAAAAATTATTCATATAAATATAAAAAAAAGTTATAAGGGTTAAGTTGTAATTGGTATATTAAGTAAGTTATTTGAATGGAAAGGGCTATAATGTTTATATACATACATATACAAGTCTAAATATGTGCATTGTGTATATATAGTTATATATGTTTATGTGTGTATACATGTGTATTTATGTTTATATGTATATATATATATATATATATATATATATATATATATATATATATATATATACAGACACAAATACACACATATACATATGTATACAGGGAGTGCAGAATTATTAGGCAAATGAGTATTTTGACCACATCATCCTCTTTATGCATGTTGTCTTACTCCAAGCTGTATAGGCTCGAAAGCCTACTACCAATTAAGCATATTAGGTGATGTGCATCTCTGTAATGAGAAGGGGTGTGGTCTAATGACATCAACACCCTATATCAGGTGTGCATAATTATTAGGCAACTTCCTTTCCTTTGGCAAAATGGGTCAAAAGAAGGACTTGACAGGCTCAGAAAAGTCAAATATAGTTAGATATCTTACAGAGGGATGCAGCACTCTTAAAATTGCAAAGCTTCTGAAGCGTGATCATCGAACAATCAAGCGTTTCATTCAAAATAGTCAACAGGGTCGCAAGAAGCGTGTGGAAAAACCAAGGCGCAAAATAACTGCCCATGAACTGAGAAAAGTCAAGCGTGCAGCTGCCAAGATGCCACTTGCCACCAGTTTGGCCATATTTCAGAGCTGCAACATCACTGGAGTGCCCAAAAGCACAAGATGTGCAATACTCAGAGACATGGCCAAGGTAAGAAAGGCTGAAAGATGACCACCACTGAACAAGACACACAAGTTGAAACTTCAAGAGTGGGCCAAGAAATATCTCAAGACTGATTTTTCTAAGGTTTTATGGACTGATGAAATGAGAGTGAGTCTTGATGGGCCAGATGGATGGGCCCGTGGCTGGATTGGTAAAGGGCAGAGAGCTCCAGTCCGACTCAGACGCCAGCAAGGTGGAGGTGGAGTACTGGTTTGGGCTGGTATCATCAAAGATGAGCTTGTGGGGCCTTTTCGGGTTGAGGATGGAGTCAAGCTCAACTCCCAGTCCTACTGCCAGTTTCTGGAAGACACCTTCTACAAGCAGTGGTACAGGAAGAAGTCTGCATCCTTCAAGAAAAACATGATTTTCATGCAGGACAATGCTCCATCACACGCGTCCAAGTACTCCACAGCGTGGCTGGCAAGAAAGGGTATAAAAGAAGAAAATCTAATGACATGGCCTCCTTGTTCACCTGATCTGAACCCCATTGAGAACCTGTCGTCCATCATCAAATGTGAGATTTACAAGGAGGGAAAACAGTACACCTCTCTGAACAGTGTCTGGGAGGCTGTGGTTGCTGCTGCACGCAATGTTGATGGTGAACAGATCAAAACACTGACAGAATCCATGAATGGCAGTCTTTTGAGTGTCCTTGCAAAGAAAGGTGGCTATATTGGTCACTGATTTGTTTTTGTTTTGTTTTTGAATGTCAGAAATGTATATTTGTGAATGTTGAGATGTTATATTGGTTTCACTGGTAAAAATAAATAATTGAAATGGGTATATATTTGTTTTTTGTTAAGTTGCCTAATAATTATGCACAGTAATAGTCACCTGCACACACAGATATCCCCCTAAAATAGCTATAACTAAAAACAAACTAAAAACTACTTCCAAAACTATTCAGCTTTGATATTAATGAGTTTTTTGGGTTCATTGAGAACATGGTTGTTGTTCAATAATAAAATTAATCCTCAAAAATACAACTTGCCTAATAATTCTGCACTCCCTGTATATACTTTTTAAATCATATATATATATATATATATATATATATTTGAAAATAAAAATAAAATTTTCTTCTATGCGAAGAACATTGGAGGATAAAATATTTATAACTTGGTTTAGCACAGTTGGTCTAATGTGTGTCTGATTAGCGTGCAAACGATAAGTGTTAACTGTTAAGTTAAAGCAGTCGCAATATTGAAGTACTGAAATAAGCGTGCATCAGCTTTCGTGATAATATTTTTTTTTTATTGAAGTTGGTGGATTGCAGAAGAGCTAGGGGATCATCTTGAAACCAGGATTTTCATAAAGAGGGGCAGAGCAATCCCTCAAAATGCTAAATAGCTGGGAACTCTTGTAAAGCAATGTATGGTTCGTCCCTGGCGGCCATCAATTGCATGCATCAATTGATTTCTACTGGCTTATAAATTCTCTTGCTCTCAATAATCTGCATAAATCACTCCCAAAGTTGCTATTTCCTTGTACAATCTACAGCAGAGATTGAAATACCACCTAAAATGTTCTTGCTACTTGCTACGTCTTTGCAAATAAGAACATCATCCTGCGGATAAAATTATAGTCACGATCAATTTTTTGGACAAGGTAGTTTTTACACAAGTCAGCAGATCTAAGTTCATGTCCCTGTTTGGTTTTCGTGATGAGGTCTAGTGTATTTGGCACGTCAGAATTCCATTAAAAATAAGCAACATTGCGGAATGTTCAAGCAGATAAACTGCAGCACTGAAATGACAAAATAATAAACCTAGTATCTAAATGAATATGTAGCATGTGATGACTCTAAATCCTTTAGACACAAAGCCTGAGCTAACCCTGTGCTCTGCTATTCCGCAGTAAAAGGTTGACATGCGAATTTTTATGATATATTTTTTAGAATGTGTCACCTTATTAATTTGTAATGGATTTTATAATAACTCAACTGCATAGGGATAATACAACATCATTATTACACAGTTAGGGCTAGATTACAAGTGGAGTGCTAAATTATTGCACTCTCGCAAATGGGCAAATTTGCCCGTTTGTGGGAGCGCAATATTTAACCAGCCATTACAAGTGGCTGGTTATTGCTTCCACGACCTCCCGGGAGCAATTAGCACTCCAAAAATTAGCCAGAGATTAGATCTCTGGTTAATTTTCTAAAAGGGCTCCAAATGCCCTCAAAATAGAGGGCATTGTAGTTTATTATTAAAAAAAAATCTAGCATTTTGTTTTTAATTGAAAAAAAACTACACTAGGCAGTTTTGGTGTGAGTGGGGTGTTAGAAAACAAACAACTCTGAAAATTGCCTTTACATTGCAGTCTATGGGGACTCACTGTTTGATTTCAAATTTAATTTCAAATTTGCCTATTAACAATAACTTTTTTGTTTCCATAACCCATCTTTAGTGTTCATCCTTCATATGTTTCCTTTCTAAAACCCCACCATAGTGTCCATGGTAGGGACAACACTAAAAACTAATAAGAGAGTTAATGTGATCTTGTACACAGTTAATGAGACTAAAAAAGCAATAAAAGTTGTAGAAACATCCTCATCACTTTGACAATTGTACAATAGCTGAACACAATCAATGGCGTATTGATCGCTACAGCAAAATAAAGGTTTTGATTAATTGGAATCATTTAATGGAATACTGAGCAGCTGTGCATTTCCTGTATAAAGAATGTCACTCACTTTCCCTGTCCCTATCTGATTAGCATCTGTCTTTCATGACTTTTAACCTCTAGAGAGAGCACAAGCTCTGAACAGTTAATAATACAAATGTGTCACTGGAGTAAACCTGCTTCCCGAAGTCCTGGAAACAAAATCGTTTAACTTCCATAATACTCCTGATCTAATAGACACCATGATAGGAGCCATGAGAGATCCATTGAGGATCAAAATCCAATCAGTAACATGTGTTATTAATTCTCTCCCAGTATTGGTTTATACACAGTACTTGTCTTCACGTCTTCTTCTCAGTTCTGTTACTTTCTGATTCTCCCCTAGTACTATTTATCCTAGTTTATTTTCTATTTACTATTTTTCTCTGATTTTCCCCTCGCCACCATTTCAACCACCTCAGTAATTTTCATCTCTGATCCCCCCTTCCAGGTTTTATTTTATTTCTTGCCCCAGAGTTCTGTTTCTACCCTCTTTTCTACCCAGTACCGTTCCATGTTTCTCTTTCTAATTCTGTTTCCACCATCTTTTCTCCCCAATACTGTTCCATGTTTCTCTCCCAAGTACTGTTCCACATTTATCTCGCATAGTACTGTTCCATCATTGCCTTTTCATGTGTCTCCCTCCATTATCCCCTATTTATCTCCATATTATATTTTCTCTTTGTTTCTCTAAGTACTTTATACCCCTATATATACCACCAGTGTAACTTTTTTCTGTATTTTTAAATGGATATAAAAGTATGATAACACACTTTGCAATATAAAGAGATATTTAAAGTAATTTTAGCCTTTTTTTTAAATCATCAACACCTCTTACATTCTATAAGGTTGGATTCTCAGAGTGTACATAACCACTCTTTATATGCTCTTGTGCCAAGCCAAGTAGTCCTGTTGCTAGAACAACAGGTTTTCAGGGGATTCCTCCTCCTCCCATGTTTTCTTAATATTGTAGTTACTCATTCTATTACAAATCAATGAGCTATGGTTAGTCAGTGAAGGTGTTGACCCATCTGAGGATCAGTTGCCTCCAGCTGTGAAAAATATATACAAGGAAAATAATAGCTAAAGTTGATGGCGCAGGGGCGTTTGGGGACAGCTGATTTGTCAGTGGGTAGTTACAAGAACTTAATACAGCACTGTCTCACGCAAGCGCATGGTGTGTACTTTAGGGTGACCAGATCTGAGGGGGACAAAAAGGGCACTTCATTAATTAGCATGCAACATGCTCAAAATGAAAAGGATGAATTGTTAGACAAAGTTTTGGTTCAAATAATTTATTTTAAATTAAATAATGAATGAAAATAATAGCTGCCGCTATTATTACTGTTATTAATTAACAACTTCACATGCAACATTACTGAAAACATAACAATATATACCAGGCATATACAGAATGTGATTCCTACCAGTTGCAGCTAGTAATTATTTTTAAGTTGGTTATGCCGAAGACTCCATCTATGTATGGCCCTTTTTATTTTATATTTTGATGGAGGGTTTTTCTGTCTCTTACACACCCTAACACTATTGATAATATAAATATACTGTAATATTTTCAACAGATATCACTTTACAATAAAGTACGTTAGTAGTTATTAACCATAACCTCACAGAGTATTCTCTGTATTGTTCAACTGTCTATCTGCTCTTCAACGCTCTCTCTCTCTGTAGATCAACATGTCATAGCGCTGCTATAGACATACAAATAATACCAGGATGAACATTGCACATATACAGTATAATAAAAATGATATAAGTAAACAATCATGATAAGAAAATGGGACATCCCTTCAAAAAGTTCTGGGGACAAATGGTCAGTGTGTCAAAAATGAGATAATCACATTAAAATTGGGACCTTTGCTGTCTATCCTTCAGATATGGGGCGAGATTACATATACGGCGAAGGCTTCAGCGCAACTGCTGAAACCTGCATCGCCGTAAATTCACCACGAACATTGGGGAATCCAATAAACTGCTGTAAGTCAGATAAACTAGCGATGTCCAGAAATGTCCGGAAATACACATTTCTGGAATCGCTAGTGACTAACGTCAGTTTAGAAACTGCCGGCGCCTAAGAAAATTTTTAAAAAAAGTAAAACCGCCTCCGAAAAATAACCCTGGCACGTCAAAACCCCTATATCTGCAATCCAAACAACTAATAATAAAAGTATTAACCCCTAAACCGCCAAACCCCCCAACGCAACATGTCTAATTAAACTATTAACCCGTAATCCGCCATTCACCCACATTGCAATCTACGTAATAAAAGTATTAACCCCTAAATCCGCCAACTCCAACATCGCAAACTACATAATAAGTCTATTAATTTATGTAATGTTAGTAATGTTAGGTATTTTATTTTAATTGTAACTTAGTATTTTTTTATTTGATTTAATTGGGGTTAATTTAAGGGGTGTTAGGTTAGGGGGCTTAGTAAATAAATTAGTTATTTGCATTGTGGGAGGTTGGCGGTTTAGGAGTTAATAGATTAATTTGGTTTATTGCAATGTTGGGTTTGGCGCTTTAGGGGTTAATATGTTATTTAGGTTTAATTAAGTGTGGGGGAATGGCGGTTTAAGGGTTAATTAGTTACTTTGTGATGTGGGTGAATGGTGGATTAGGGGTTAATACTTTTATTAGGTATATTGGCATGTGGGTGAATGTCGGATTAGGGGTTAATACTTTTAATAGGTAGATTGCAATGTGGATGAATGGCGGATTAGGGGTTAATACTTTTAATGGGTAGATTGCAATGTGGATGAATGGCGGATTAGGGGTTAATACTTTTATTAGGTAGATTGCGATGTGGGTGAATGGCAGATTAGGGGTTATTAGTTTTATTAGGTAGCTTGCGATGTGGGGGGGGTGGCGGATTAGGGGTTAATAGTTTTAATAGGTAGATTGCCATGTTGGGGTTTGCGAATTAGTGGTTAATAGTTTTATAAATTATTGCGGTGGGGGATGGCGGTTGACAAGTAGATAGATATTGCACATGCTGCGCCTGTCTATGTGTGCAGAGGTGAAAATGGAGTAAGATTTCTCCATTTTCGCCTCGTAAGTCCTGGCACTGAATATGTGATACCAATTGGCGACGCGGTTCTATGTTAGTTTTTGAGAGTAAAATTAGCTAACGATGGGTGAAATATGCGACGCTGTATATGTGATAGCAATACCGGAATAAAAACCAGCGTTGTCGGCTTTTGCGGGCTACGCTTCTTTTGTAATCGCACCTATGGCAGGCAACAGCATGTTGTTCTAGAAAAAAATAGATATAAATATATAAATTGTTTTTTTATGGGTACATATTAGGCTTAAGGCTGTACAATATTACTTGCTAAATAGATGCATAAAAGCCTGTGGACCTGTGTGTTTGAAAGTACATATGTGTGAGTCTATATACACTTGACTCAGATCTTTCTTTCACTCCTCACATTCAGTCCTTATTTGTAAATCCTGCCACTTCCACCATAAAAAACATCATTAAAATTAGACATTTCCTTACACAAGGCACAACTAAGATTTTAACCCACTCTCTCATCCTTTCCCGCCTCGACTACTGCAACTCTGTCCTCTCTGGTCTCCCTAGCTGAAGCCTAGTTTCTTTACAATCCATAATGAATGCCTCTGCCAGACTCATCTTCCTTACATGTCGCTCTTCATCTGCTGCACCTCTCTGCCAATCCCTTCACTGGCTTCCTCTTGCCTTCAGGATTAAACACAACATTCTCAATCTGACATACAAGGCCCTCAACTGCACTGCTCCCCCCTATATCTCAGACCTTGTTTCCAGATACTCTCCCTCCCGTCCCCTTAGCTCTGCACACGACCTCCTACTCTCCTCCTCTCTTGTTACTTCCTCACACTCCCGCTTACAGGACTTCTCCAGACTGGCTCCCATCTTGTGGAACTCTGCCTCACTTCACAAGACTCTCCCCTAGTTTTGAAAGCTTCAAGCGCTCCCTAAAGACCCTACTGTTCAGGGATGCATACAACCTACACTAACCTTTCCTTATACCAGTTCACTCTTCCATTTCTACTAAGAGCCCAACTGTTTGTAGATCACCTTTATAAGAGCTGACTACAACAGTGAGACTCTCGGCATGGCCCTCTATCCATTTGATCCCTATAAATGTTACCTTGTATACCGCCCATGTTTATAGTGCTGCGGAATCTGTTGGCGCTCTACAAAAATAATAATATGTGTGTCTATATATGTATGTGTTTGCACGTGTGTGAATGTGTATGTATCTGAATGTGTTTGTGTTTGTTCATGTGTGTTTATGTGTATGTGTTAATGCTTTCTTGCATGTGTTCAATGTGTAGAGTATGTATTGGTTTTTGCTTATGTGTGTGGTTGTGTATATGTGTAGTTGTATGCATGTGTGTATGAGAGTGTGTGCATGTGTATGTTTATGTATGTTCTTGTACATGTGTATGTACCTGTGTGTGTTTTATGTATTTATGTATGTGATTGCACATGTGTGTTTTTATATGTGTGTATGTGTATCCTTTGTGTGAGAGAATTGTTTCTTGTAAGTTTCTAGGAGGGTTGTGTGTGTATCTGTCTTTGTGTGCTTATGTATGTGCCTTTCTAGTTGTGCAGGGGATTGTGTATGTATGTTGCTTGTGTCTGTGTGTGTGTGGCACTGTGTGCATGTGTGTGCAGTTTTGAATTGTTAAATGCATTTACAAAATATTAGGTAGGGTATCACAAGGATTTCAAATAGATTGCAATAGCCTTAAATATGAAAAGTCTACAAACACTAGAAAGACCATGGCGTAGATCAAAAGTGGTGCACAAAAAATATTAGCACTGTTGAGCCCTATAACAGCTGAAATGTAATCAATAGCTCTCTTATTATTGCACTCATATCAACATAAAATGGTTGTGCTTGAGTCTAACATTTGAAGTTTGAATAATTGGCCGCTCTAATTCTCTCAACTCACAGACTTCTATGGGGTGTTCTACTAAACTCTGTTCTGCTTTCACTTAAGTGTTAACCTGAAGGTGCACAAAACCAAAGTGAGCTAAGCGAAGGTGCCTTAAATAGTTGAAATACCTTTGTTCTTCACTCAGAAGAAACAAAAGAAAATGTATTTTTATTTTTATTTATATATGTGTGTATGTATATATGTATGTATGTATGTATGTATGTATGTATGTATGTATGTAAATATGTATGTATGTATGTATGTATGTATGTATATATGCATGTATATATGTATGTATGTATGTATGTATATATGTGTATATATGTGTATATATGTGTATATATGTGCACCTATGAGCCCTTCCCAGTTCAACACCTTGTCATATGGTAAAACACTTTTTAAAGATTTATTTCTATAATAAACATACATATTAATTTACACACAAACAAATATATACAGGGAGTACAAAATTATTAGGCAAGTTGTATTTTTGAGGATTAATTTTATTATTGAACAACAACCATGTTCTCAATGAACCCAAAAAACTCATAAATATCAAAGCTGAATAGTTTTGGAAGTAGTTTTTAGTTTGTTTTTAGTTATAGCTATTTTAGGGGGATATCTGTGTGTGCAGGTGACTATTACTGTGCATAATTATTAGGCAACTTAACAAAAAACAAATATATACCCATTTCAATTATTTATTTTTACCAGTGAAACCAATATAACATCTCAACATTCACAAATATACATTTCTGACATTCAAAAACAAAACAAAAACAAATCAGTGACCAATATAGCCACCTTTCTTTGCAAGGACACTCAAAAGCCTGCCATCCATGGATTCTGTCAGTGTTTTGATCTGTTCACCATCAACATTGCGTGCAGCAGCAACCACAGCCTCCCAGACACTGTTCAGACAGGTGTACTGTTTTCCCTCCTTGTAAATCTCACCTTTGATGATGGAGCACAGGTTCTCAATGGGGTTCAGATCAGGTGAACAAGGAGGCCATGTCATTAGATTTTCTTCTTTTATACCCTTTCTTGCCAGCCACGCTGTGGAGTACTTGGACGCGTGTGATGGAGCATTGTCCTGCATGAAAATCATGTTTTTCTTGAAGGATGCAGACTTCTTCCTGTACCACTGCTTGAAGAAGGTGTCTTCCAGAAACTGGCAGTAGGACTGGGAGTTGAGCTTGACTACATCCTCAACCCGAAAAGGCCCCACAAGCTCATCTTTGATGATACCAGCCCAAACCAGTACTCCACCTCCACCTTGCTGGCGTCTGAGTCGGACTGAAGCTCTCTGCCCTTTACCGATCCAGCCACGGGCCCATCCATCTGGCCCATCAAGACTCACTCTCATTTCATCAGTCCATAAAACCTTAGAAAAATCAGTCTTGAGATATTTCTTGGCCCAGTCTTGACGTTTCAGCTTGTGTGTCTTGTTCAGTGGTGGTCGTCTTTCAGCCTTTCTTACCTTGGCCATGTCTCTGAGTATTGCACACCTTGTGCTTTTGGCACTCCAATGATGTTGCAGCTCTGAAATATGGCCAAACTGGTGGCAAGTGGCATCTTGGCAGCTGCACGCTTGACTTTTCTCAGTTCATGGGCAGTTATTTTGCGCCTTGGTTTTTCCACACACTTCTTGCGACCCTGTTGACTATTTTGAATGAAACGCTTGATTGTTCGATGATCACGCTTCAGAAGCTTTGCAATTTTAAGAGTGCTGCATCCCTCTGCAAGATATCTCACTATTTTTGACTTTTCTGAGCCTGTCAAGTCCTTCTTTTGACCCATTTTGCCAAAGGAAAGGAAGTTGCCTAATAATTATGCACACCTGATATAGGGTGTTGATGTCATTAGACCACACCCCTTCTCATTACAGAGATGCACATCACCTAATATGCTTAATTGGTAGTAGGCTTTCGAGTGGTAAGACAACATGCATAAAGAGGATGATGTGGTCAAAATACTAATTTGCCTAATAATTCTGCACTCCCTGTATATATATATATATATATATATATATATATATATATATATATATATATATATATACAGTATATATCTTACACAACCTTAGCACTCCCTGTAAGGTAACAATGGCCAGTGCAGAGTTTCCAAACACACTCCAAAGAAATAACACTTACACTCTGTGAATAAAGTGGTAACATCCCTATTGAAGTTACCAGGTGCAAGTTATTTCTATGGAGTATATTGGAGTATTGTCAGGGTTTTTTCCCTCTTTTGTTTGCCATGTGCTGCTGGCAGCCATTTTACTCACCTCTCTTGCTGACTTGGTGCATTGTGAGGGATGCTGCTCATTTCCTGCAATTCCTTTTATGGCCAGACTGTTGTGCATCATCCGTGTGAGACAGGATGCAGTCTCAAAATTGTGATGTCATCACTTATTATTTAAAGGGCCTCTGTTCAATATGCTTTGCCTTTGCATTGTCTCAGACCTGTTTGTGAGAGTTCCTGTGTATTATCTGGCTGCTTGACGTCCTTCCTGGTTCCTGATCCCTGGCTTGTTCCTGACTCTGCTGTTTTCCTTGTTCCTGATTCCGGCTCGTCTGACTATTCACTTTGGCTCCTGACTCGGCTCGTCTGACTACCAGCTCTGGTTTTGACTTCTGGCTTGTTATTTGACTTGTGGACTTTTTATTATTTTTTGCTATTAATAAAGGTGTGATTATTTTTGCACTTCTCGTCTCAATCTGATTCCTGGCACCCTGACATTACGCAAAGGCCATGAATCCTGATGGTGCCAATAATCCACCATTACCTGCCATCATTTCCAGGATGGATGTACAGGATCACCGGTTGGATCAATTTGCACTAGCCCTGCAAACCCTGCTTACTCGCACTGCACATTTGGGCCAAAGTGTTCCGCAAGTTATGGCTGCTTCTGTTTCCGCTGCCGCACCTATGCCTACCAGGAGCATGTCCGGTTCTGCACCTCTACCTCAGGCGTTTCCCTCTGACAGAGCTAAGGTGGGATTTCTCATCTCGTTACTCTCTGACACAGCTCTTACCTGGGCTAATCCCTTGTGGGAGACTAATAAACCTGTGATTTCAAATTACCCTGAATTTGTGGCCTTCTTTCGAAGGGTATTTGATATTCCGGCTCGCTCTTCCTCTGCTGCTAAAGGAAAACCCTCCAGTTCCAGGTGATAAACTCTCCGCATTTTCTGGTTGTTCTGGGTTATCCCTGGCTCCAAAAGCACACTCCCAGTCTCGACTGGCGCAGGTCCGAAATTTTGTCATGGTCCCCGCAATGTATTTCCACTTGTCTTCGGAAACCAGTTAAAGCCTTGTGAACTTCTTCGGCATCTATATTGCCAGAGGAGTACCGAGAGTTCTTAGACGTTTTTGACAAGGAGCATACAATCTCGTTAGGATTAAGGAGGGCCACGAATGGAAAACAGCATTTAACACCAGGAGCAGGCATTATGAGTATCTTGTAATGCCCTTTGGCCTATGTAATGCTCCTGCTGTTCTTCAGGAATTGATTAATGATGTCCTATGAGATATGTTGCAACAGTGTGTTGTGGTATACTTAGACGACATCCTCATACACTTACCCACACTTGAGGCTAATTGTTCTGATGTTACATGGGTTCTTCAGAGACTACGTGAGAACGGCCTGTTTTGTAAACTCGAGAAATGTGAGTTCCATCAGACTCAAGTAACCTTCCTAGGTTATGTTATCTCTGTTGCAGGGTTCTCCATGGATCCTGACAAGTTATCTGCAGTTCTGCAGTGGCCTCGCCCAGTTGGGCTTTGGTCTATTCAACGTTTTTTGGGGTTTGAAAAATTACTATAGAAAGTTTATTAAAAACTTTTCTTCCTTGGTCAAACCTATCACAGACATGACCCGTAAAGAGAATGATCCACTCCATTGGTCACCTACTGCCATTAAGGCCTTTGATAGTCTTAAGACTGCCTTTGCTGTCGCTCCAGTTCTGGCTCATCCTAACCCTGTCCTGCCTTTCTTTCTTGAGGTCAATGTGTCTGAGACTGGAGTAGGTGCCCTCTTGTCTCAACGTCCTACACCTGACAGTTCCTTGCATCCGTGTGGTTTCTTCTCTAAGAAATTGTCTCCAGCGGAGTGCAATTCTGAAATTGGTGACAGGGAATTACTGGCCATAATTTTGGCACTCAAGGAATGGAGGCATCTTCTCGAGGGTACTAGCGTGCCAGTGCTCATTCTTACTGACCACAAGAATTTAACTTATCTATCTGAAGCAAAACGTTTGTCGCCCCGACAGGCCAGATGGGCGCTATTTTTGTCTTGGTTTAATTATGTGGTTTCCTACCTGCCTGGTAGTAAGAATGTTAGAGCTGATGCCCTCTCTCGACAATTTTCGCCTCTGTCCAAGGAGGAGTCTGTACCTACTCCTGTTATACCTCCTGACCATAGTTTGGCTACCATATGTACTAATTTGACTTCTCCCTTGGGGGAGGAGATCCTGGCTGCACAAACCAATGCACCTCCTGAGAAACCTAGTGGTAAGTGTTTTACTCCTGAGAATCTTCAAACTAAACTTTTGCACACTTACCACTATCCTAAAGCCGCATGTCACCCAGGCAAGAACCAAATGATTTGGTCTGTCACTCGACAATTCTGGTGGCCAGGTCTTCGTTCTGATGTTGCTGTGTATGTTGCCTCCTGCTCAGTTTGTGCACAGAATAAGACTCCTCGACGTCTTCCTGTGGGTCTTCTTCAACCTATTGCTAATGCTGAGTGTCCTTGGACACATCTTTCCATGGACTTCATTGTTGAGCTCCCTGTTTCCAATGGCAATACTGTTATCCTTATGGTGGTTGACCGTTTTTCTAAAATGTTACATTGTATTCCCTTGATGAAGCTGCCTACCGCTCAGGAGCTTGCTTCAATTTTTGCCCGGGAGGTCTTCCGTTTACATGGGTTACCCAAGGAGATAGTGTCGGACTGGGGTAGCCAGTTTGTCTCCAGATTTTGTCGTTCCTTTTGTGCTCAAATGTGGATCCAGCTTTCCTTCTCCTCGGCATATCACCCTCAATTCAATGGGGCTACGGAACGGTCTAATCAAGCTCTGGAACTGTTCCTCCATTGCTATGTCTCAGATCACCACAATAATTGGTCTGAACTGTTACCTTGGGCAGAGTTTGCTCGCAATAGTGCTATTAATGCTTCCTCCAAGTTATCCCTGTTCATGGCAAATTATGGGTTTCAATCATCCTTGTTGCCCGATTCATTCATGTCTCAGGGTATTCCGGCTTTGGAGGAGCATCTCCGGCAACTCCGTTCCACGTGGGTGCAGATTCAGGATTGCCTTCATCGTTCTATGCAGCACCAAAAGTTCCAGGCTGATCATAGGCGTCTGCCAGCACCTTCCTACCAGGTTGGTGAGAGAGTTTGGCTGTCCTCCCGCAACTTGAACCTTTGTGTGCCTTCCAATAAATTGGCTCCCCGTTATGTTGGTCCTTTTCGAATACTCTGATGGGTTAATCCTGTGGCCTACGCTCTTGACCTTCCTCCTGCTGTGCGCATCTCCAATGTTTTTCATGTCTCCCTCTTGAAACCATTGGTTTGTAATCGGTTTACCACTGTGTTGCCTCGTCCCCGTCCTATCTTTGTTGACAACCATGAGGAGTATGAGGTCAGCAGCATTATTGACTCTCGTATGTCCAGGGGTCGTGTACAGTATTTGGTTCACTGGAGGGGCTACGGTCTGGAGGAGCGTTCTTGGGTTCCCTCCTCTGATGTTCATGCTTCCGTCCTCCTCTGTGCCTTCCATGCCCGTTTCCCGAATAAGCCTTTTGTCCTCCCGCGGGGGAGGGGTCGTTGAGGGGACGGTACTGTCAGGGTTTTTTTCCCTCTTTTGTTTGCCATGTGCTGCTGCCAGCCATTTTACTCACCTCTCTTGCTGACTTGGTGCATTGTGGAGGATGCTGCTCATTTCCTGCACTTCCTTTTATGGCCAGACTGGTGTGCATCATCCGTGTGAGACAGGATGCAGTCTCAGAATTGTGATGTCATCACTTATTATTTAAAGGGCCTCTGTTCAGTATGCTTAGCCTTTGCGTTGTCTCAGACCTGTTTGTGAGAGTTCCGGTGTATTATCTGGCTGCTTGACGTCCTTCCTGGTTCCTGATCCCTGGCTTGTTCCTGACTCTGCTGTTTTACTTGTTCCTGACTCGGCTCGTCTTACTACCAGCTCTGGTTTGACTCCTGGCTTGTTATTTGACTTGTGGACTTTTTATTATTTTTTGCTATTAATAAAGGTGCGATTATTTTTGCACTTCTCGTCTCAGTCTGATTCCTGGCACCCTGACAAGTATATATATATATATATATATATATATATATATATATATATATATATATTCCAAAGAAATAACTTGCGCCTGGTTACCTTTATGTACTCACAGCCCTCACCAGCACTCACAGACAGCTGCACAGCATTTGGCCAAATGGTAATAGGCCCAGGACCACATTAAGGTATCTTCCTCCCTGGGTCCCTAACCTACTTCCACACTAGGCATGCTTTCAACAAAACACACTGAGATACAAGGGTGACACATGCCCTTTGTAATTTCCCTAGACACATACAAAACACAAAGGGCCAGATTAAGAGTGGAGCGCAAAAATATGTATGTATATATGTGTATATATGTGCACCTATGAGCCCTTCCCAGTTCAACACCTTGTCATATGGTAATCAGGTTAAAACACTTTTTAAAGATTTATTTCCATAATAAACATTTAATTTACACACACACACAAACATATATACTGTATGTATATACAGTTGTGCTCATAAGTTTACATACCCAGGCAGAATTTATGATTTCTTGGCCATTTTTCAGAGAATATGAATGATAACACAAAAACTTTTCTTTCACTCAAGGTTAGTGTTTGGCTGAAGCCATTTATTATCAATCAACTGTGTTTACTCTTTTTAAATCATAATGACAACAGAAACTACCCAAATGACCCTGATCAAAAGTTTACATACCCTGGTGATTTTGGCCTGATAACATGGACACAAGTTAACACAAAGGGGTTTGAATGGCTGTTAAAGGTAACCATCCTCACCTGTGATCTGTTTGCTTGTAATTAGTGCGTGTGTATAAAAGGTCAATGAGTTTCTGGATTACTGACAGACCCTTGCATCTTTCATCCAGTGCTGCACTGACGTTTCTGGATTCTGAGTCATGGGGAAAGCAAAAGAATTGTCAAAGGATCTGCGGGAAAAGGTAGTTGAACTGTATAAAACAGAAAAGGGATATAAAAAGATATCCAAGGAATTGAGAATGCCAATCAGCAGTGTTCAAACTCTAATCAAGAAGTGGAAAATGAGGGGTTCTGTTGAAACCAAACAACGGTCAGGTAGACCAACTAAAATTTCAGCCACAACTGCCAGGAAAATAGTTCGGGATGCAAAGAAAACCCCACAAATAACTTCAGGTGAAATACAGGACACTCTGAAAACATGTGGTGTGGCTGTTTCAAGGTGCACAATAAGGAGGCACTTGAAGAAAGATGGGCTGCATGGTCGAGTCGCCAGAAGAAAGCCATTACCACACAAATGCCACAAAGTATCCCACTTACAATACACTAAACAGACTGAAAAAGGGTACAAATGTAGCACTCTGTGAACGTATTAATGTAACATAGGATGTGTAAAAATTGAAACAAATTAAAATATAATTTTTACTAGATCAAGTTAAAAACAGGGGATTTACAAACATTTTAAAAGAATTTGGATGTACTACCTATTAGCTATGTAGTGTACCTACTAGCTATTGGGAGACCTATACCCTTGTGAGGTTGATGTATAGTCTCTGGATAAATCAAATGACAGGGTTATCTCTGGTATGTTACTCTAGGTACAATATGCCCTTTGATACAGCCACAATGGCGAAACGCGTCAGTGGCGTCCCCCCGTTCTTCCTTACATGTTGCTTTTAACTAAAATTTGTTGATAGACTACCTTACTTAAATGACAATGGAATAATAGTATAAAAATCTTATTGCCGCAGCTGCGGTGTCTAGTGCAAGCTATTCAGCCATACTAGCTAGACAAGTAACTTTGTTTACTCATAGGTAATACCAAAATCAGACTAGACTTATACAAATCTATATTTTAGCTAGATATTTATAGAAGTCATACTAGACTGATTCAAATCTATAATATACCTAGATATTTATAGAAGTAACAAACAAATACAATTTACCTTTTTACAGTACTATTAGTGGTACCAACAAGGTAACATCTATACAAAGGTCTGATCTCTTTAATATTAACAAGTGAATGTTTCCAATATACAATTGGAGTTTAATAATTGACTCTTTATAACTACTCCTATGTAAATATAGATACAGTTCATCACGGTATTAATAGGTAAAACGAGGAGTTTATCAGACTCTTCAACTCTTATAGCACTGCAGGTACTATCATCACGGTATTAATAGGTAAAACGAGGAGTTTATTTGACTCTTCCACTTTTATAGCACTGCAAGTGCCATTATAAAGGTCTGACCTCTGTGATACTAACCAGCGATACTTAATGAATGGTTCTAATTTACTATTGTAGGTAAATAATTGACTCTATATAACTACTCCAATGGAAATATAAGTACAGTTTATCACAGTATTAATAGGTAACACAAGGAGTTTATCAGACTCTTCACGTTGTATAGTACTGCAGGTATCAACACCATTACCCCCCTATACACTTGTCAGTAAACAACTAAAACGACAACAAAAGGTTACCTAATATTAGAGTTTTCACAACATTATTTAAGGAAACTCTAGCGCAATTTATTGTGGCACTAATAGGTAGTAAATGAGAATTAATAACTCAGTATTAGAGCTTATCTACTAAGTTCTCATATTATTATTTAAAGAAATCCTAGCACAATTCATTGTGGCACTAACAGGTAACAAATGAGAATCTATAAGACTTTTCAATCCTTTTGGTAATTTGTGGTTCACAGCAGTGATCCAAACTCATTAGTCTCAAGTGTTTATGGCAATTCACCTAATTTAGGGGCATATTGTACCTAGAGTAACATACCAGAGATAACCCTGTCATTTGATTTATCCAGAGACTATACATCAACCTCACAAGGGTATAGGTCTCCCAATAGCTAGTAGGTACACTACATAGCTAATAGGTAGTACATCCAAATTCTTTTAAAATGTTTGTAAATCCCCTGTTTTTAACTTGATCTAGTAAAAGTTATATTTTAATTTGTTTCAATTTTTACACATCCTATGTTACATTAATACGTTCACAGAGTGCTACATTTGTACCCTTTTTCAGTCTCTTACTGATTCTCCGTATAAGTTTGTCTACCGGTACAAGCACCTATCCCTATCAGATACACAATACTGAAGTGCACTAACACCAAGTACACTCATTATTCTATGAATTAATAGGGGAACGTTAAAATACCCCAATAAACTGAGTAGTGCCATTGTCTCCTCTCTTGTAATACACTAAACAGCACAGAGACAAGCCTCAAACCTTCTGGCACAACATCATTTGGAGTGATGAGACCAAAATTTAGCTTTTTGGCCACAAACATAAACTCTACATTTGCCTATGATGAAAGATACACCATTCCTACTGTGAAACACGGAGGTGGATCGCTGATGTTTTGGGGATGTGTGAGCTACAAAAGGCACAGGAAATTTGGTCAGAATTGATAGCAAGGTGAATGCAGTATGTTATCAAAAAATACTGGAGGGAAATTTGCATTCATCAGCCCGGAAGCTGCGCATGGGACGCACTTGGACATTCCAACATGACAATGGCCCTAAACACAAGGCCAAGTCGACCTGTCATTGGCTACAGCAGAATAAAGTGAAGGTTCTGGAGTGGCCATCTCAGTCACCTGACCTCAATATCATTGAGACACTCTGGGGAGATCACAAACGTGCAGTTCATGCAAGACAGCCCAAGAATTTACAGGAACTGGAGGCTTTTTGCCAGGAAGAATGGGCAGCTTTACCATCTGAGAAGATAAAGAGCCTCATCCACAAATACCACAAAAGACTTCAAGCTGTCATTGATGTTAAAGGGGGCAATAACAGTATTAAAAACTGGGGTATGTAAACTTTTGATCAGGATCATTTGGGTAGTTTCTGTTGTCATCATGATTTAAAGAGTAAACACAGTTGATTGTTTGATAATAAATGGCTTCAGCCAAACACTAACCATGAGTGAAAGAAAAGTTTTTGTGTTATCATTCATATTCTCTGAAAATTGGCCAAGAAATCATAAATTCTACCTGGGTATGTAAACTTATGAGCACAACTGTATATATATATACTCCCTGTAAGGTAACAATGGTCGGTGCAGAGTCTCCAAACATACTCCAAAGAAATAACACTTGCACCCGTTGACTAAACTGGTAACATCCCTGTTGAAGTAACCAGGTGCAAGTTATTTCTTTGGAGTATATTGGAGTATATATATCTCACAGCCCTCACCAGCACTCACAGACAGCTGCACAGCATTTGGTCAAATGGTAATAGGCCCAGGACCACATCAAGGTATCTTTCTCCCTGGGTCCCTAACCTACTTCCACACTATGCATGCTTCCAACAAATCACACTGAGATACAAGGGTGACACATGCCCTTTGTAATTTCCCTAGACACGTACAAAACGCTTTTCATGGTATTTTTTTTGTTGAAGAGATACCTAGGTATACTTAAGGCACATGAAACTATTTTTTTTTTTTTTTCGTGAGTTAGAAAGAACATACAATTTTAAACAACTTTCCAATTTACTTCTATTATCTAATTTGCTTCATTCTCTTGATATCTAAATATGATTAGTAGCTGCTGATTGGTGGCTGCACATATATACCTTGTGCTGTTGGTTCACCTATGTGCATTGCTATTTCATCAACAAAGGATACCTAAAGAATTAGGAAAATTAGATAATAGAAGTTTATTTGAATGTTGTTTAAAATTGTATTCTCTGGGGCCTATTTATCAAGCCGTCAACCGCAAATACACTGGAATTCCGCAGCGTAATTGTGGAGAGCTTGATTCGCCTTATTTATCAAAGGCTACAGACTGGCAAAAGTAGAATTTTGTAACGTAACATACGATCCGCCTGTCTCAGTCCGACACAGATCGATGCTTACGTCACTACAGATGTTCCGAATGCAAATTTGGCACTATCTGACTACTTTTTCAAGTTATCAAATATCTACAAGGTACGCTCGCCACTATTCCGACCCAGCGTACCTGGTTTTCAATCCGCCGTCCTGGAGGCGGCGGATGCCATAGGAATCAATGGGAGTCTGAAAGCAGCAAAAGCTATGTTCACTGCTGCCCGATATCCCATTGATTCCTATGGGAGAATAAAAGTTACGTTTACACCTAACACCCTAACATGTACCCCGAGTCTAAACACCCCTAATCTGCCCCCACTACACCGCCACCACCTACATTATACTTATTAACCCCTAATCTGCCGCCCCCTACACCGACGCCACCTACATTATACTTATTAACCCCTAATCTGCCGCCCCCTACACCGCCGCCTCCTACATTATACTTATTAACCCCTAATCTGCTGCCCCCTACACTGCCACCACCTACATTATACTTATTAACCCCTAATCTGCCGCCCCGCCACCGCCGCCACCTAAATAAAAGTTATTAACCCCTATCCCGCCGCTCCCGGAGCCCACCGCAGCTAAATAAAGTTATTAACCCCTAAAGTATAATAGTTAGGGTAGATTAATTCATAGTTTAATATAGTTTATCTTAAATCTGAAGGTAAGTTTAAATTTATAATAAGACAGGGATGAGTTAATATTTAATATAAAGTTAGCAGGTTGTTAGGTTTAGGGGTTAATAGGTTAATTTAGTTTATGGCGATGTAGTCGGCTGGCGGTTTAGGGGTTAATAACTTTATTTAGTTGCGGTGGGCTCCGGGAGCGGAGGGATAGGGGTTAATAACATAATGTAAGTGGCAGCGGTGTAGGGGGCAGCAGATTAGGGGTTAATAAGTATAATGTAGGTGGCAGTGGGCTCTGGGAGCGGAGGAATAGGGGTTAATAAGTTTATTAGAGTGGCAGTGGGCTCCGGGAATGGCGGTTTAGGGGTTAATAACTTTATTTAGTTGCAGCGGGGTCCGGGAGCGGTGGTATAGGGGTTAATCAGTTTAGTATAGTGTGGGTGTTTAGTGACAGTAAACAAATAAAGCTGGGAAAAAGCCCAAGAGCAGCGAGATCGATGACTGTTATTTAACAACAGTCCGCTGCTCATCAACCCGTACTTGGTGCGCGGCTTTTTGACAGCTTTTTTGTTAAATAGGGAGAGCGTATTCAGGTCCGCGGCAGCGATGTTAGGCAATGTCAGGGGAGCGTATTGGTGCCGTTGAATGCAGTACAGTTGACGTATTGATAAATAGGCCCCTAAGAGTGGAGCGCAAACGTTTGCATGTGAGCGTTAAGGGGTTTATCGCTGGTATTTGCGCTTGTTGAGTTGAAAGTAAACACAATTGCATTGAGTGCAATTGCGATTTACAATAGAATAATTACTGCTTCCTCAGAGTTCTGGTTAATTGTTTTGCGAAACAAAAAAGTTGCACAAAACACATCAAAAATACATTACAACATATAGTTACACTCATAATAACACATCTAATAAAAAGTTATAAAAGCTCAAACATATGAGGTCTCAGGTATTAGAAGAAAAAAAAAAAGGGAAGAAAAGGCTTTAACATTGAGATACATACATATACATGTCTAAAGATGTATATCTATGTATGTATATATGTACTGTATATAAATATAAATGTAAATATATGTGTACATATGTATATATGTATTTATATGTGTATATATGTATTTATATGTGTATATATATGTATTTATATGTGTATGTATGTATTTATATGTGTATATATGTATTTATATGTGTATATATGTATTTATATGTGTATATATATATGTATTTACAAACATATATACACATATAAATGCATATGTATACACAGAAGACATGTATAGAGGTGCTTTGGAGCCCTTTGCAGTTAAGTAGACAAAACTGAAAAAACATATTTATGCAATATTCACATTTAATACATGTTTTAACTATGTATTTACTGTAAATATTTGGTATTTCAATGCTCTGCACATAGCAGAATATGTTGTATGTGTTTTTAAATAGATATTTCTATATACAGTATATCTATATCATATATAATCATGAGTATATATATATATATATATATATATATATATATATATATATATATATATATATATATATAGGTATAGATACATATTTTAACAAAATACCATCAGATATCTATATAGAAATATATATTTATGAATAAATAGAACATATGTTTGAATGTGAAGAACATTGGAATGTGAAATATTCATGTTTTCATGTCGGGTTAGAGCCCTCGAGAATATGCGATCAGGTTTGCGTGCAAGTAGGATGTTTTTCTTTTCCTCTTTTTTTGCTCCATTGATTTATATGGGGGAATATGTGAACACGCACAAGATATTGTAAGTTTGTCTTCTTGCGCTCATCAGGTTAGCGCAAAAGCGAAAACAGTTTACTTTCAACTCACAATATAAGTGTCACACGCAAAAAGCTTTCTTCTAACGCAGTTAAAGCTTGAGTGGGAGCATTAATTAGTGACCCACTTGTAGTCTGGCCTATAAATGGACTGCACTCTCAAACAGGATGCATCCTATGGCCCTGCAAAATTTACAGCCCTGGGTGCTCACCGGCACTCACAGACAATTGCACAGCTTTCAGTGACTCAGGCAGTTCACTCTAGACATAGAAAATCTGGCACTCTCTTGCAAGCACAAAGCTAGTAACTGCTGGAACTAACTCTCCATTTTGCTTTTAATCTAGCTGTGTGTGTTGCAAGATCTGAGTCCATGTGATGCCCTTTACACAGGAATTCTGTTCTGTATATCCGTCTATATCTACTCCAATGCTTGTAAGACTATTCTTGTGAAATTAGCCTATAGATGAGTGCACACATGAGTATACGTCTATAGGTGTGTGAATGTAAGTTGTAACAATTTAACCATTATCTTCTGTTTAATTGAACAACAGATCGCATATATCAAGATAACATTTCAGATGAGACAAAAGTCCTTTCTTCATGTTGTCTGGAATACAAAATGCCTTTTAAACATTTTTCTTTCATTACACCAGATGATAAAACAGCGGCCTCAAGTGAAATTAACATATTCTGCATTGCTATTGATCACAATATTGATTATAGAGTACAAGGATATCTACTTGATGAGCTTTTTGCATGGGCTAATAGGCCTTATAAGCCTTTTTTCGAAATTGAAGCCATCTCTATCCATCAGAAAAATAGATTTTAAAATAGTTTTCAAATGACTTCACAGCACTTTAATGTGTCAGATACATAGCATTGAACCTTCTTTTTACAATCCATCAAACAATACCTTTCACACTATTTTTACATTAGTTCTCTAACTGTCTCTAACTGTGTTAAAGGGACATTAAACACTTTGAGATGGTAATATAAAATGATAAATCGTATTTATTAAAAAAAACTCTGCAATATACTTTCATTATTTATTTTGTCGTCTTTTCCTATAATTCAATTCTGAAATTGTGAGCTTTTCAGTTCCTGTTAGAAATGGAAGTGCAGAACACTGTTATATTTCACACATCCATTGGCTGCACACTCTAGTGATCTATTTATAACTGTTCCTAATTGGCCACAGCAGAGAAGGTAACCTAAGTTACAACATGGCAGCTCCCATTGTTTTATAGACACTAAAAATTTATATTTATTTTGTCAATATTTAAACAGCTAATAAAACTTTTAAAAATACATCTACATGTTTTTCTCAGACAATTTTTTTTCTTTGAATGCATCATTCTATCTTGCATTTATTACGATTACGAGTGGAGCGAAAATGTTTGCGCACAAGCGATATCGGGTTTTCGAAATCGTTTCCATACAGGTAAAATTATGCAGGTATTACAGGTTGAAAGTAAACACAATTGCTTGAGCGCAATTGAGCGCAATTGTGATTTACGCTACAATGATTACTGCATCCTTAGAGCTCAGGTTAACTGTTTGCAAAACTAAAACGTTTCACAAAACACATCAAAATACATTACAAAGTATAGTTACAAACATACTAATACCATCTAAAAAAAATTATTTAAAAAAATATTGCACACAAAAGTTATATGGGCTCAAAGATATGAGGCCTCAGGTGTCAGAAAAAAAGGCAGACAAAGGCCTTTAGCATAGACAGACATACATACACATGTCTAAATATGTATATATATATATATATATATATATATATATATATTTATATATATATATATATATATATATATATATACTGTATGTATATATATATATATGTATATATATAAAAATAACAAGAGTATTGCTTTCGGAAAAATTCCTTCCTTTCTCAAGTCTGAAGCAATACTGACCAATTACATGGAATTAACGGATTAAGAGGCCAATTTAATAAAGAATTGTGAAATGTTTGTGCAATGCCGCCCCCTGCAGAATTGCGGCCACTAGCAGGGGGTATCAATCATCCCAATTGTATCTGATCGTGATGATTACAGAGGTGGCAGACGAGTTAAGGAGCATGTGACGACCAGGGTTATCCAACCCTGCTCCAGTCACTTATTTGGCACAGAAAGGGTTATCAGACCCCTTCTACTATCACTAATATATCACAATCTAGCCACACCAGACCAGCTTGTGATTTAGTTCAGTGGGTGCAAGGGTTAACAGCACTCTCTAGTCTGTACTAGACTTTAAAGAAATGCCCAAAACTCCCCTTTTATGCCACCCACACCAAACTAACTATAATATTTAGCTCAAACACTGCCACCACTTATGATTTATTAAAGGGAAAATCCTAAGGAAAAACCCAGACTTACACATTAACTCTCTGAATACAATTTAGCAGAAAATCACCTAAATTATACAGTTCTAATATTCCAGTCTCTTTCAGTAACGTGGTTCAATTATTAGACAAAGGCCAACACTTAATAAAGGAATTATTTATTATGCCAAAAATATTATGCACAATGCATTATTAATAAAAAGTTGCTACAAATACAATTACACACAGCAAACAGGTTAAAACAAAAAAAGGAGAAAAACAGATTGAATACTTTACTAGTCTCAAGATCTGCGCCTGGGGACTGGCATGAAGCAATGGTCCTTACTCTGTAGAACAGATCCCCTTGTAAGAATGACACATCAAACTTTATACATATTTTCCAGAGATCAAGTTGCCTGACCACACCCTCCTGGGCGGGCTAAGGAACCCCCCTGTCCTTTATGACCTTCAATAAACTAAACCTTTGCCTGAAATTATAGAACCCATTATAATTTCTGCTAGGTAAATCTATCTTCATATATACATACCGGGAATCTCTTAGTTTCATTGGGAGAATCGGTTTGATATCAAATATGACATAGGTTGTCATATTTCCCTTCATTTAATATCATAACAGTTTTAAACACGTATATACATTATACCAATGTCCTTTTATTGAGCTCCTCAGGATATGGGGAAGAAGCACTGTGTTGTATCTCTGGAGCTGATAGCTTGAGCCATAAAGCTCTATTCAGTGTATACTACAAAGCATTTATGAGGCATCTGGCACTTCAAAGAAAACACAAACAAGCACAGGACACAATTCTTCTTGAAAAACAAACAACTGTTTTTAGTTCGCAAACTAAACAGAATTAACCCCTTAGCAGCTAAATCCTGAGGTATTCATGACAGAGCAGCGGTCTTAACTTACACAGACACTCAATCAAAAATCACTGTGGAAAAAAAATACTGTTCCCCTGGTGGTCACCATTTCAACCAACCTGACCACTCCATCCAAAACATCGAAATCAGGATTGTCAGAGGCAACTTCAAAAACACCATGGAAAGAAAAACCTTTGAAATAAAAATAATAATGCACTTTGACTTGCTAAATTCTGGACTAAGGGGCCGAATTATCAAGCTCCGAATGGAGCTTGATGCTCCTGTTTCAGCGCGAGCCTTCAAGCTCCGCCAGAAACAGTAGTTGTAAAGCAGTGGTCTAAACACAGCTGCTCCATAACTTGTCCGCTGCCTCTGAGGCTGCGGTCTTCAATCCACCCGATCCTATACGATCGGGCTGATTGACACCCCCTGCTAGCGACAGATTGGCCGCAAATCTGCAGGGGGCAGCATTGCACAAGCAGTTCACAAGAACTGATTGTGCAATGATAAATGCCTACAGCATATGCTGCCGGCATTAATTGATGTGCGGTGGACATGATATGCTACATCGTATCATGTCCACTCGCACTTTGGTAAATTGGCCCCTAAATGTGGACTCTGGGTTGTTAACACATTATCAAAGTTGTTTGTAATGTACTTTCATATAGTCTATTACATTGTATATTCCACACTCTCTATGTATAGGTACACAGGTAATCAATGTAGTTAATCAATGAAATGTTCAGACACCCTTTTAATACCAGAATATATGCAGATTAATAAATTGGTTAGAGGTTGTCACATTTTTGATGACATTAATGACAAGCATCAATAGGCAAATGTGCATAATATTGCTACACTACTGCCTGCCTATACCTAGGTATCTAACCCTCTCAAAGGCTTAAACACATAGCTAAAGTTTGCTCCAGAGTGCCAATGCACTACTGATCCAGAACTGAACTATGGTCGCTGAACCAATCAGGGGCAGCATTTGTGTGAAGTTGCCAATCCCTGGTTCAGCTCAAGATCAGTAGTGCATTGTCAATATGAATGCAATTTTAACTATGTATTTAAAGAGATAATTACCTGATAAGAGTTAAATGTATTCAAAGCTTCTTCATGAAAAAATGGGCTGGGCTTTCTCACTCTCTAACTCCATTGGGATGTTGATGTCTTCTGCTGCCTCTTTATAGCCAATACTGCAGTATTGACATTTTCAGTATAGGTGGTGGTTTTCAACAGGCACATTCAGCTACTTTAAATGACAGGATAAAAGTAAAGAAGCTATTTTAAACAATGTAATACATTGGTAGGAGAAGGTTAGGAGAAGAAACAAAGTTGCATAAAACATAACATAAATGCATGTAAAAGTACAGTTACACTCATATAAACACTGTCTGATAAAAAAAAATATTTTAAAAAAATAATAAAAAAGTTATAAGGACTCAAATATATGAGATCTTAGGGAAAAAAGGCAAAGGGCTTTAACATACATAGGCATACATACAAATGTCTAAATATGTGTATGTATGTATTTATACATGCGAAAAAGAAAGCACTGCCCACACCCTCTTTGAATTCTACGTTTTTACGTATCAGGGCATAATAATCATCTGGTCCTTAGCAGGTTTTAAAATGAGGTAAATACAACCTCAGATGAACAACAACACATTGAGGCCTATTTAGCAAGCCGTCAACTGTGCTGTATTCACCGGCACCAATACGCTCGCCTGACATCGCCTAACATCGCTGCCGCTGACCTGAATACACTCTACATATTTAACAAAAAAGCTGTCAAAAAGCTGCGCACCAAGTATGGGGTGATGAGCAGCGGACTGTTGTTAACTAACAGTCATCGATCTCGCTGCTATTCGTTTTTTTCTCAGCTTTATTTGTATACTGTCACTAAGCACTGCCACTATACTAAACTGTTTAACCCATATCCCGCCGCTCCCAGAGCCCACCACAACTCTAATAAAGTTATTAACCCCTATTCTGCCGCTCCTGGAGCCCACCGCCACCTACAATATGTTATTAACCCCTAATCGGCTGCCCCGTATACCGCCGCCACCTACATTATGTTATTAACTCCTATCCCGCTACTCCCGGAGCCCACCGCAACTAAATAAAGTTATTAACCCCTAAACCGCCAGCCCCCCACATCGCCATAAACTAAATTAACCTATTAACCCCTAAACAACCCGCTAACTTTATATTAAATATTAACTCATCCCTATCTTATAATAAATTTAAACTTACCTTTAAAATGACATTAAACTATATTAAATTAATAATTAACCTACCATAACTATTATACTAAAATTTCATTAAACTATATTAGATTAATAATTAATCTACCCTAACTATTATACTAAAATTACATTAAACTATATTAAATTAATAATGAATCTACCCTAACTTTTATACTAAAATTACATTAAACTATATTAAATTAATAATTAATCTACCCTAACTTTTATACTAAAATTACATTAAACTACAACAATCACCTAGATTACGAGTTTTGCATTAACAGGGGTGCGGTGCTAATTAGCAGTTTATGCTCACTGCTCACTTGCAGCCAGCGCTGGTATTACAGGTTATTACAAACCCGGTGCTAGCCGCAAAAAAGTGAGCGAAGAGCAAAATTTTGCTCCACATCTCACCTCAATACCAGCGCTGCTTGCATTAGCGGTAAGCAGGTAAAACGTGCTCTTGCACGATTTCCCCATAGAAATCAATGGGGTAGAGCCGGCTGAAAAAAAACCTAACACCTGCAAAAAAGCAGCGTAAAGCTCCTAACGCAGCCCCATTGATTCCTATGGGGAAATAAAATTTATGTCTACACCTAACACCCTAACACCCTAACATGAACCCCGAGTCTAAACAACCCTAATATTACACTTATTAACCCCTAATCTGCCGCCCCCGACATCGCCGACACCTGCATTATATTATTAACCCCTAATCTGTCGCTCCGGACACCGCCGCCACCTACATTATACTTATGAACCCCTAATCTGCTGCCCCCAACATCGCTGCCACCTACATTTTATTTATTAACCCCTAATCTGCCGCCCCCAACGTCGCCGCCACTATAATAAAGTTATTAACCCCTAAATCTAAGTCTAACCCTAACCCTAACACCCCCCTAACTTAAATATAATTTAAATAAATCTAAATAAAATTACTACAATTAACTAAATAATTCCTATTTAAAACTAAATACTTACCTATAAAATAAACCCTAAGCTAGCTACAATATAACTAATAGTTACATTGGTGCTATCTTAGAGTTTATTTTTTATTTTACAGGCAACTTTGTATTTATTTTAACTAGGTACAATAGTTATTAAATAGTTATTAACTATGTAATAACTTCCTAGTTAAAATAAAGACAAATTGACCTGTAAAATAAAACCTAACCTAAGTTACACTAACACTTAACACTACATTATAATTAAATTAATTACCTAAACTAAACACAATTAATTACAATTAAATAAAATTATCTAAAGTACGAAAAAAAACAAACACTAAATTACAGAAAATAATAAAATAATTACAAGATTTTTAAACTAATTACACCTACTCTAATCCCTCTAACAAAATAAAAAGCCCCCCAAAATAAAAAAAGCCCTACCCTACACTAAATTACAAATAGCCCTTAAAAGGGCCATTTGCGGGGCATTGCCCCAAAGTAATCAGCTCTTTTACCTGTAAAAAAAAGTACAAATACCCCCCCAACATTAAAACCCACCACCTACACAACCAACCCTATTCTAAAACCCACCCAATCCCCCCTTAAAAAAACCTAACACTAACCTCTTGAAGCTCACCCTACCTTGAGATGTCTTCACCCAACCGGGCAGAAGTGGACCTCCAGACCAGCAGAAGTCTTTATCCAGACAGCATCTTCTATCTACATCAAACGACGGCCGACAACTTAATGAAGGTTCCTTTAAATGATGTCATCCAAGATGGTGCCCCTTCAATTCCGATTGGCTGATAGAATTCTATCAGCCAATCAGAATTAAGGTAGAAAAAATCCTATTGGCTGATGGATGGATGAAGATAGAAGATGCCATCTGGATGAAGACATCTGGAGGTCCACTTCTGCCCGGTTGGGTGAAGACTTCTGCCCGTCTGGAGGTCCACTTCTGCCCAGTTGGGTGAAGACTTCTGCCCGTCTGGAGGTCCACTTCTGCCCGGTTGGGTGAAGATGTCTCAAGGTAGGGTGATCTTCAAGGTGTTAGTGTTAGGTTTTTTTTAAGTGGGGATTGGGTGGGTTTTAGAGTAGGGTTGGTTGTGTGGGTGGTGGGTTTTAATGTTGGAGGGGGTATTTGTACTTTTTTTTTACAGGTAGAAGAGCTGATTACTTTGGGGCAATGCCACGCAAAAGGCCCTTGTAAGGGCTATTTGTAATTTAGTGTAGGGCTGGGCTTTTTTATTTTGGGGGTCTTTTTTATTTTGTTAGGGGGATTAGAGTAGGTGTAATTATTTTAAAAATCTTGTAATTATTTTTTACTATAGATAATTTGATTTAATTGTAATTAATTGTATTTAATTTATTTAATTATAGTGTAGTGTTAGGTGTAATTGTAACTTAGGTAAGGTTTTATTTTACAGGTAAATTTGTCTTTATTTTAACTAGGTAGTTATTAAATAGTTAATAACTATTTAATAACTATTGTACCTAGTTAAAATAAATAAAAATTTGCCTGTAAAATAAAAATAAACCCTAATATAGATACAATGTAACTATTAGTTATATTGTAGGTATCTTAGGATTTATTTTATCGGTAAGTATTTAGTTTTAAATAGGAATAATTTAGTTAATTGTAGTAATTTTTTTTTAGACTTATTTAAATTATATTTAAGTTAGGGGGTGTTAGGGTTAAGGTTAGACTTAGGTTTAGGGGTTAATAACTTTATTATAGTGGCGGCGACGTTGGGGAGGCAGATTAGGGGTTAATAAATGTAGGTAGGTGTCAGCGATGTTAGGGCCGGCAGATTAGGGGTTAATAATATTTAACTAGTGTTTGAAATGCGGGAGTGCAGTGGTTTAGGGGTTAATATATTTATTATAGTGGCGGCAATGTCCGGTTCGGCAGATTAAGGGTTAAAAAAATTATTTTATTGTTTGCGATGTGGGGGGGGCCTCGGTTTAGGGGTTAACAGGTAGTTTATGGGTGTTAGTGTACTTTTTAGCACTTTAGTTAAGAGTTTTATGCAGTATCAGTCTTGACAGGAGAGGGTCTACCGCTCACTTTTTGGCAGACTCGTAATACCGGTGCTATGCAAGTCCCATTGAAAATATAGGATACGCAATTGACGTAAGTGGATTTGCGGTATTTCCAAGTCTGACCAAAAAAGTGAGCGGTACACGCTTTTTAACCCTAACACAAGACTCGTAATCTAGCCGTTCATTATATATTTAAACACCTAACCCTACTCAAATAATTAAAATCTACACTAAAAAATTACTAAGTTTCAAAAACTAACAACTAAGTTACAAAAATTAACAAACACTAACGGCTAGATTACGAGTTGTGTGTTCGGCTTAAAAAGCAGCGTTGGACGGTCCTAATGCTGCTTTTTAACGCCCGCTGGTATTACGAGTAGTGATGTCGCGAACCTAAAATTTTCGGTTCGCGAACCGCAGACTCGAACTTCCGGTATTGTTCGCGAACGCGCAAACCGCGCGAACCGCCATTGAATTCAATAGGCAGGCGAACTTTAAAACCTACAAGGACTCTTTCTGGCCACAATAGTGATGGAAAAGTTGTTTCAAGGGTCCTAACAACTGGACTGTTGCATGCTGGAGGGGGATCCCTGGCAAAACTCCCATGGAAAATTACATAGTTGATGCAGAGTCTGCTTTTAAGCCATAATGGGTCTAAATCAACTAACATTCCCAAAGTGGCTGTCTCAAAACATCCCGGACAGAAGATAGATTGATAGTGATAGATAGGATAGATAGATATACATAGATTGATAGTTAGATAGAATCGATAGAAGAGAAATAGATATATTTGTTAGATATATAATTACCCTAATAAATTCTAATAATCAAACATGCGTTCTTGGACCCAACTAGCTTGTGTCAATTAGTACTTTTCTTAGCACTTTAATCCCTGTTCCCCCCCCCCCCCTATCGTGGGAGTTCTATATGGCCTGCCAGATTACCCTGAAAAATTATAATAATAAGACATGTGGTCTGCTACCTATTTTAACGAGGTTGTGTTTTAAGTACTACCATTCTTAGCACTTTAATCTCTGTAACTCCCCCTATTTGGTGAGGTCTATACGGCCTGGATGATTACCCATACAAAATATAATAATAAGACATCTGCTCTTGGTCTGCGACCCATGGTAACTATGTTGTGTTAATTAGTAATGTCCTTCGCATTTTAATAGCTGTTACTCATACTCACCCTATCGGTGGAGGTCTATATGGCCTGCATGATTACCCTTACAAAATATAACAACCAAACATATGTTCTGGGACCCATGGTAAGTAGGTTGTGTTATGTAGTACTGTTCTTTGCATTTTCATACCTGTTACAACACCAAATGGTGGCAGGTCTATCTGTCCTTCATGATTAGCTGCACCCAAACCCAAAAAAAAGCCGAGTGGTCTTAGACTAACACCCATGGCTAACTCTGTTGTTTCAATTAGTACTATTCTTAGCACTTTCATCCCTGTTACGGGCGGTCTACATGGCCATCATGATTAGTCGAACAAAATACTACAATCCAACCTTTGCTCAGTCTTCATAGGCCCTTCATTGTCTGTATATTGATAGTACAGTTCTTATTATTTTTATAGCTGATACAAGACCAAATGTTGTCAGCTCTATATGGCCTGCATGATTAGCTGCACCCAATACAAAAATAAATCCAAGCGGTCTTGGATTAACACCCATGGCTAACTCTGTTGTTTCAAGTAGTACTATTCTTAGCACTTTCATCTTATCATCCCTGTTACTTCCAGGACTCTCGGTGGTGGTGGTCTACATGGCCATCATGATTAGCCTAACCAAATACTACAATCCAACCTTGGCCCAGTCTTCCTAAGGCCCTTCATTGGCTGTATTTTGGTAGTACTGTTCTTATTAGTTTAATAGCTGATACGACACCGAATGTTGTCAGCTCTATATGGCCTGCATGAATAGCCGCACCCAAAGCCAAAAAAAAGCCAAGCGGTTTTGCACTAACACCCATGGCTAACTCTGTTGTTTCAAGTTCTACTATTCTTAGCTCTTTCATCTCATCATCCCTGTTACTTCCAGGACTCTCGGTGGTGGTGGTCTACATGGCCATCATGATTAGCCTAACCAAATACTACAATCCAACCTTGGCCCAGTCTTCCTAAGGCCCTTCATTGGCTGTATTTTGGTAGTACTGTTCTTATTAGTTTAATAGCTGATACGACACCGAATGTTGTCAGCTCTATATGACCTGCATGAATAGCCGCACCCAAAGCCAAAAAAAAGCCAAGCGGTTTTGCACTAACACCCATGGCTAACTCTGTTGTTTCAAGTTCTACTATTCTTAGCTCTTTCATCTCATCATCCCTGTTACTTCCAGGACTCTCGGTGGTGGTGGTCTACATGGCCATCATGATTAGCCTAACCAAATACTACAATCCAACCTTGGCCCAGTCTTCCTAAGGCCCTTCATTGGCTGTATTTTGGTAGTACTGTTCTTATTAGTTTAATAGCTGATACGACACCGAATGTTGTCAGCTCTATATGGCCTGCATGAATAGCCGCACCCAAAGCCAAAAAAAGCCAAGCGGTTTTGCACTAACACTCATGGCTAACTCTGTTGTTTCAAGCTCTACTATTCTTAGCTCTTTCATCTCATCATCCCTGTTACTTCCAGGACTCTCGGTGGTGGTGGTCTACATGGCCATCATGATTAGCCTAACCAAATACTACAATCCAACCTTGGCCCAGTCTTCCTAAGGCCCTTCATTGGCTGTATTTTGGTAGTACTGTTCTTATTAGTTTAATAGCTGATACGACACCGAATGTTGTCAGCTCTATATGGCCTGCATGAATAGCCGCACCCAAAGCCAAAAAAAAGCCAAGCGGTTTTGCACTAACACCCATGGCTAACTCTGTTGTTTCAAGTTCTACTATTCTTAGCTCTTTCATCTCATCATCCCTGTTACTTCCAGGACTCTCGGTGGTGGTGGTCTACATGGCCATCATGATTAGCCTAACCAAATACTACAATCCAACCTTGGCCCAGTCTTCCTAAGGCCCTTCATTGGCTGTATTTTGGTAGTACTGTTCTTATTAGTTTAATAGCTGATACGACACCGAATGTTGTCAGCTCTATATGGCCTGCATGAATAGCCGCACCCAAAGCCAAAAAAAAGCCAAGCGGTTTTGCACTAACACCCATGGCTAACTCTGTTGTTTCAAGTTCTACTATTCTTAGCTCTTTCATCTCATCATCCCTGTTACTTCCAGGACTCTCGGTGGTGGTGGTCTACATGGCCATCATGATTAGCCTAACCAAATACTACAATCCAACCTTGGCCCAGTCTTCCTAAGGCCCTTCATTGGCTGTATTTTGGTAGTACTGTTCTTATTAGTTTAATAGCTGATACGACACCGAATGTTGTCAGCTCTATATGGCCTGCATGAATAGCCGCACCCAAAGCCAAAAAAAAGCCAAGCGGTTTTGCACTAACACTCATGGCTAACTCTGTTGTTTCAAGCTCTACTATTCTTAGCTCTTTCATCTCATCATCCCTGTTACTTCCAGGACTCTCGGTGGTGGTGGTCTACATGGCCATCATGATTAGCCTAACCAAATACTACAATCCAACCTTGGCCCAGTCTTCCTAAGGCCCTTCATTGGCTGTATTTTGGTAGTACTGTTCTTATTAGTTTAATAGCTGATACGACACCGAATGTTGTCAGCTCTATATGGCCTGCATGAATAGCCACACCCAAAGCCAAAAAAAAGCCAAGCGGTTTTGCACTAACACCCATGGCTAACTCTGTTGTTTCAAGTTCTACTATTCTTAGCTCTTTCATCTCATCATCCCTGTTACTTCCAGGACTCTCGGTGGTGGTGGTCTACATGGCCATCATGATTAGCCTAACCAAATACTACAATCCAACCTTGGCCCAGTCTTCCTAAGGCCCTTCATTGGCTGTATTTTGGTAGTACTGTTCTTATTAGTTTAATAGCTGATACGACACCGAATGTTGTCAGCTCTATATGGCCTGCATGAATAGCCGCACCCAAAGCCAAAAAAAAGCCAAGCGGTTTTGCACTAACACCCATGGCTAACTCTGTTGTTTCAAGTTCTACTATTCTTAGCTCTTTCATCTCATCATCCCTGTTACTTCCAGGACTCTCGGTGGTGGTGGTCTACATGGCCATCATGATTAGCCTAACCAAATACTACAATCCAACCTTGGCCCAGTCTTCCTAAGGCCCTTCATTGGCTGTATTTTGGTAGTACTGTTCTTATTAGTTTAATAGCTGATACGACACCGAATGTTGTCAGCTCTATATGGCCTGCATGAATAGCCGCACCCAAAGCCAAAAAAAAGCCAAGCGGTTTTTCACTAACACCCATGGCTAACTCTGTTGTTTCAAGTTCTACTATTCTTAGCTCTTTCATCTCATCATCCCTGTTACTTCCAGGACTCTCGGTGGTGGTGGTCTACATGGCCATCATGATTAGCCTAACCAAATACTACAATCCAACCTTGGCCCAGTCTTCCTAAGGCCCTTCATTGGCTGTATTTTGGTAGTACTGTTCTTATTAGTTTAATAGCTGATACGACACCGAATGTTGTCAGCTCTATATGGCCTGCATGAATAGCCGCACCCAAAGCCAAAAAAAAGCCAAGCAGTTTTGCACTAACACTCATGGCTAACTCTGTTGTTTCAAGTTCTACTATTCTTAGCTCTTTCATCTCATCATCCCTGTTACTTCCAGGACTCTCGGTGGTGGTGGTCTACATGGCCATCATGATTAGCCTAACCAAATACTACAATCCAACCTACAGTAATTGAACACAGTATGCTGTGTAAGTGACAAAAACACAGGACTGATAGAAAATTAAGTTACATTACACTAGCAAAATATTTTAAAATTTTAGATTTTAATATTAAAATTAATATTAAAATTATGTTAAGAAGTGCAATGCACATATGACTCTATGAGTGGTCGCACTGGCTGGCTGCTACGTAGGGCAGCAATTATAACAACAGGATGCTGTGTAAGTCAGATAGACAGTTAGACACAGGCCTGATAGAAAATACAATTAGATTACACTAGCATAATGATTTAAAGACTTTTTTTTGGAAATTTTAAGAAAAAGGTTAAGCACATACATATGAGTCGTGGCTGATAGCCTTGGAAGGGCAGCTATTAAAAACAGTAGGCTATGTATGTCGGATACACACACGCCTGATAGAAAATACTATTAGATTACACTAGAAAAATGATTGAAATTATTTTTTTGGGGGGGAAATTAAAAAAAGGTTAAACACATATGAGTCGTGGCTCATAGACTAGGGAGGGCAGCAAGTAAACACAGTAGGCTCTCTATGTCAGCAAAACACACAGGCCGGATAGAAAATTAGATTTGATTACACTAGCAAACAAATTTAAACTTTTTTTTTTTTTATATATATATATTAAAATTAAGGTGAAAGAAAAATAGATATGAGTGCTGGGTGGCTGCCTGGCACAGACCAATTAACCAAAAGACTGAAAAAAAAGAGGTATATTAATGCTGAGTGAGCCTGACAGACACAGGCATGATAGTAAATGTAATTAGATTACACTAGAAAAATATTTTTTTGTGTTTTTTTTAAAAATTAAAAATAATGTTATAAACGGATATTAACACTGCTGGCTGCTGGCTGGCACAGAGCAATGAACCAGAGTATATGCTGTGTGACACTGGCCTGATAGAAAATGAAAAAAAATTACACTAGAAAAATAATTATATTTTTGGGTTAGTTAAATTTAAACTAATGTTGTTAGGGAGATATCAGTGGTGGCAGTAGTCACAGCATATGCTGTGAGCCTTAAACACACAGCTGAAAGCCAGGCAAATGCTAATAAAAAAAAAAAAAAAAAAAAAAACGGCACGAAATATAGCCCTAAAAAGGGCTTTTTGGGGTGCTGTGCTTGCAGCAGAGATGAGTGGAGTCCTTCTGGACTGTAAATACACTAGCCTAGCTATGTTTTTACTATTAATGTCAGGAGCGAAAACACAACACGTCCTCTCATTAAAAAAGCAAGGTCGTTATGAGTCTAAAATGGCGGATTCCGAGTAGCTGGGAGTGTCTGTGAGGGAGTGTATGATGTTGATTGGCTCTAATGTGTCAGGCGGCTGTGACATAAAGGGTCAAAGTTTCCACAATGATGACACATAGGGGCGGATCGAACATCGCCATGTGTTCGCCCACAAACGCAAACGCAAACAAGCTATGTTCGCTGTGAACCGTTCGCGGGCGAACAGTTCGGGACATCACCAATTACGAGTCTTGCAGGTACAGGCTCACCGGTCACTTTTTTGGCCAGACTTGGAAATACCGCAAATCCCCTTACGTAAATTGTGTATCCTCTTTTTTCAATGGGACTTGCATAGCGCCAGTATTACGAGTCTGACAGAAAGTGAGCAGTAGACCCTCTTCTGTCAAGACTGGTACCGCATTTTAAAGTCAGTAGTTAAAAGTTTTACACTACAACGCCGTAGCATAAAACTCTTAACTAAAGTGGTAAAAAGTACACTAACACCCATAAACTAGCTATTAACCCCTAAACTGAGGCCCCCCACATAGCAAACACTAAAATAATTTTTTTAACCCCTAATCTGCCGAACCAGCATCGCCGCCACTATAATAAATATATTAAAACCTAAACCACTGCGCTCCTGCATCGCAAACACTAGTTAAATATTATTAACCCTTAATCTGCCATCCCTAACATCGCCGACACCTACATACATTTATTAACCCCTAATCTGCCATCCCCAACATTGCCGCGACTATATTAAAGTTATTAACCCCTAAATCTAAGTCTAACCCTAACTCTAACACCCTCTAACTTAAATATAATTTAAATAAATGTAAATAAAAATAACTATCATTAACTAAATGATTCCTATTTAAAACTAAATACTTACCTATAAAATAAACCCTAAGCTAGCTACAATATAACTAATAGTTACATTGTAGCTAGCTTAGGGTTTATTTTTATTTTACAGGCAAGTTTGTTTTTATTTTAACTAGGTAGAATAGTTATTAAATAGTTATTCACTATTTAATAACGACCTAGTTAAAATAAAGACAAATTTACCTGTAAAATAAACCTAACCTAAATTACACTAACACCGAACACTACACTATAATTAAATTAATTACCTAAATTAAATACAATTAAATACAATTAAATAAAATTAGCTAAAGTACAAAAAAACAAAGATTTTTAAAATAATTACACCTAATCTAATCCCCCTAACAAAATAAAAAAGTCCCCCCAAAATAAAAAAGCCCTACCCTACACTAAATTACAAATAGCCCTTAAAAGGGCCTTTTGCAGGGTATTGCCCCAAAGTAATCAGTTCTTTTACCTGTAAAAAAAATTACAAATCCCCCCCCAATATTAAAACCCACCACCCACACAAACAACCCTACTCTAAAACCCACCCAATACCCCCTTAAAAAAACCTAACACTAACCCCTTGAAGATCACCTTACCGGGAGAAGTCTTCATCCAACCAGGCTGAAGTCCTCAACGAAGCCGGGAGAAGTCTTCATCCAAGCCGGGCGAAGTGGTCCTCCAGACGGGCAGAAGTCTTCATCCAGACGGCATCTTCTATCTTCAGACTCGCCAGAAACACAAGTTATGAAGCAGCGGTCTAAAGACCGCTGCTCCATAACCTGTCCGCCTGCTCTGAGGACAGACAATTCAACCCGTTCGAATACGATCGGGTTGATTGACACCCCTTGCTAGCGGCCGATTGGCCGCAAATCTGCAGGGGGTGGCGTTGCACCAGCAGTTTACAAGAGCTGCTGGTGCAATGCTGAATGCGGAAAGTGTATTGCTCTCCGCATTCAGCGAGGTCTGTCGGACATGATCCGCAATGTCGGATCATGTCCGACAGGCCTTTCATAAATAAGCCCCTTAGCCTCTTAATTTCTATTGAAGCAGTAAGGGTGTACTTTTCGCACATGGCTTCTCCATTTTGGCTTTATCTTTGTTAAATAAATCATGCTGTCAGGGTATTGTGGAGTGACATCAGATAATATATATTATATTTATATATATATATATATATATAAATATATATATACATATATATATATATATATATATATATATATATATATATATATATGATAATGCAAAAAATTCATCTATTATGCAACTATTTTTATCAGTTTCGTTACTGTAAGATTACAGTTCTCTCTATCAAATGGCCTGATGTGAGTTACACAAAACCCCCCTTTTGTTGTCAGAGTCATATTACTTTATGAAAGAATTGAAGAACTATTATGTATGAAAGAATACCAACATGTGGGATTACCTTTAGGAATATACCATATTGAATAAATATATTTAACTATGTCAGAATAAAACTACATTTATTTTTCTTTGTTTCAGGAATCTGGTGTGAAAATTAGTTCAAAATATGACTAGTAGATACTGGTATATAAATGCCTATGTAATCTGTGCCCTGAACCATATCATATAAGTTATGCACTCAATATTAAAGGGGTATCCACAGATAGGCAATGCATTTCTATTAGATGGAGTAAAATAATGCTCATATATATCTGTCATGATTTAATTCCAACAGAATTCTAAGTGCAGGTACGTATGGAATATGGAAACATGACTTTTAAGCACACCACTTGAGACATTGTCCAGGGGAAGTATGTATTATATGTATATTATATAGATTTGATAATGTGCATGGGCCTAATGTTTGGATGTATAAGAATACATACTAAATAAAGATACTCATGTCTAGTATTGAAATACACATGCTCAGTTAAATTAAATAGTCACATATATGTTGACCAGATAGTTTATTAATACTAGGAAATAATAAGTATATTGAGTATACATTTATGAAAATCTATATTGTTCTGTACTTTAAAGTATTTTACTAATGAAACTACATTCCAGTTGCCTGTTGCCCCTGATGGGTGAAAAGCAGTACTACAGCCAAAAGGTATTTGGCTGTTAGGATTGGCATTCCGAGTAATCAATGAGAGATAAGGGCGTATCCAAATTCTACTGAATGATTAAGAACTGAGGAGAGGTTTGGTCTGTGACAAAAACTCTTTGCATAGAGAGAGAGAGAGAGAGAGGGCCCTTTGCTGAATTTTTTTACAGTTTTTTTTTTTTTGGTGACTGACTGAGCCTTGCCTGTGATCCTTGTTGCAATCCTGCATGTATGAGAGTCAAGATATGAGCAGACCTACATATTCTGCCGGAAAGTGTAGCTTCTGGCTGGCTTATTTCCCACTATTAACATTTGGAGAATATGTTCTAAATCACTAGGTAAAAGAATAAAGTCTAAATCCTATGCAGTGCACTAAAACAGAGCCATCAAACTTGAGGCCCCCAGTGCAATAGCTCCTTAAAAGCAATTCACCCCTTAATCACCATAATCCAAAACCCTTAAACTAATTCTCAAATCTCAATCATGCCCCCTAAACAGCCATGCACCCCAAACTCCCCAATACAATTAACCCTTTGTTTGCAATAGCAGTGAGGATACTAGGTTTTCAGGTACTGGTAATTTTGGAGATTAGATTTAGCTATACCTGTTTCACAATAACTAACAGATATCAGGCTACTTGATACAACCTATGTACTGTGAACCAATAAGAATATGATTATATCTATAAATGGCTACCGGCTTCTATAGACGCCTCAAAAGTGCACTGTGATCTTAGGCCGGGCCTAAGATCACAGTGCACTTTTGAGGCATTGATAGAAGCCAGTAGCCATTTATAGATTTATATTTATATGATACAATCATATTCTAATCATGGTCTATTGTTTAAGAAAATGAGTAAGTCACGATAGTTAGGTAAAATTAATAGGGTTAAAGACAAGTCCAAAAAGTCTCTAATTTACTTCCAATTCCAAATAAGAGGTTAAGACACGGAGCTCCTTGCAGATGCGTGATGCAACCTTACAGTTCGGCAGCTAACTCTGCCCCCAGCATGCAGCATTACATAACAATTCATAATTTTTATTATTATTTTTAAAGCGTATGATCACATCAATATTTTTTGAGGGGGCACAGCATTCCATTTTGGTGGGCATTGCCCCCCAATGCCCCCCTTTGGAGCTGACCCTGCTACGGGGTCACCTTTGTCCAGACTCTGTGGAGCCTATTTTGTATTTCATCATATACCATTTGAAAGTTTTTTTTAATTTTCATGAATATATTTAATTGACTTTATGAACTCTTCAAACATTTAAGTTTATTGTTTTTGGTCTTTTATTTTTACCGTATTGAGTGTCAGTTCACACCTATTGTATTGCTCTAACAGTTATGTCTATATAAATTACTCGGCAGATATTGCTTTTTGCCTATACCAACTGTATTGCTATTACTACACTGTTTATTCTAACATCAATTTGATGAATTATTGTATTTTTTACAGAATTTTGCAAAATTACTGCAACTAGTGTTAATATGTCAATATATTAGGCTATATAGTCTTGTGATTTTCAAGTCAATATCAACACTTTATTTATTTATCTGTACTCTTCTTATTGGAATTACTATATGATATTATATACTTTGATCTCTTTTTACTTCTACATTCTAGAATTATACAGACGGTTCAGTGTGCCCTCAGCTTCTATCACTCTCCCTTTGTTCTGCATATATAAAGTAAAGGGCTAGATTACAAGTAGAGCCCTGTTTTGAGCTGACCCTGCCCTGTAGAGTCCTTACCCCCAATCAATATGAGGCAAGTGTCACGCAGTGCAGGGAGAGTCTCTTTCCAGCTTCCAGGGATGCAAATTACCGATATGGGACCCCGCTGGTGTCTTTGTTCATGTGGCCGTTAGCATGAAAAACAGAGAAGAAATAACAGTGCAACCCTGTTTTATAGAGCCGTATAGATTAATTTATTGGGAGTTTAAAGGGACATGAAACCCAAAAAATGTATTTCATGATTCAGATAGAGAATACAATTTTAAACAACTTTCTAATTCACTTCTATTATCTAATCTGTTTATTCTCTTGGTATAATTTGTTGAAGGAGCAGCAATGCACTAATGGTTTCTAACTTCACAAATGGGTGAGCCAATCACAATCGGTATATATATATATATATATATATATATATATATATATATGCAGCCACCAATCAACAGCTAGAACCTAGGTTCTCTGCTGCTCCTGAACTTGCCTAGATAAACCAAAGGCAAAGGATAACAAGAGAAGGAAGCAAATTAAATAATAGAAGTAAATTGGAAAGTTGTTTAAAATGGTATTCTTTATCTGAATCATGAAAGAAAAAAAAATTGGGTTTAATTTCCCTTTAACTACTCACATTAAAAAACCTCAATAGATATGAGGTAATTAAAAGGCCATATAAATACACATACAGCAGCCCACGGTCAAAGTATAAAGTTCATCAAATGCCACAACACTTAAAAGCAGTCCCCAGCAGGGTTCATAAAATAACATAAAGCAGCAGGCTGGTTTGTCCTTACGCGTTTCGAAGATATAACCTTGACAACCTTCTTCTTAATGTGAGTAGTTAAACTCCCAATAAATTCATCTATATGGCTCTATAAAACAGGGTTGCACTATTATTTCTTCTCTGTTTTTCATGCTAACGGCCACATGAACAAAGACACCAGCGGAGTCCCATATCGGTAATTTGCATCCGTGGAAGCTGGAAAAAGACTCTCCCTACACTACACACGACACTTACCTAATATTGATTGGGGGTAAGGAGTGTAAGTAGATACCCTACAGGGTCACCTTTGTCCAGTTTCTGTTGAGACTATTTTGTATTTCATCATATATCATTTGAATGGTTTTTTTAATTTCCATGAATATATTTAATTGACTTTATGAACTCTTCAAACTTTTAAGTTTATTGTTTTGGTCTTTTATTTTTACCGTATTGAGTGTCAGTTCACACCTATTGTATTGCTCTAACAGTTATGTCTATATAAATTACTCGGCAGATATTGCTTTTTGCCTATACCAACTGTATTGCTATTACTACACTGTTTGTTCTAACATCAATTTGATGAATTATTGTAATTTTTACAGAATTTAGCAAAATTACTGCAACTAGTGTTAATATGTCAATATATTAGGCTATATAGTCTTGTGATTTTCAAGTCAATATCAACACTTTATTTATTTATTTATCTGTACTCTTCTTATTGGAATTACTATATTATATTATATACTTTGATCTCTTTTTACTTCTACATTCTAGAATTATACAGACGGTTCAGTGTGCCCTCAGCTTCTATCACTCTTCCTCTGTTCTGCATTTTTCTTCTTATCATGACCAGAGTTTATGGGGATGTTCCGGCCCTGATAGAGTTGGGCAGCATTCCAGTAAACTGTAGGTCTCTTTGAGTTCCATATTGTGCCATACTCACAATTCTTTGTTTATATATATATATATATATATATATATATATATATATATATATATATATATATATATATATATATATATATATATAAATATATAGTATATGTATGTATATATATATATATATATATATATCATACATACAGTACATATATACATATGTACACATAAATACACATATATACATATAAGCACATATATATGTACTATATATACACACATTGTCGTATACTATATCCATTTAACCCTTATAAAGAAATTTAATTATTATTTAAATTTATATTTTTTTATTAGAAGATGTGTATATATATATATATATATATATATATATACTGTATATATATATATATATATATATATATATACATATACACTGTATATATATGTGTGTATATATTTATGTTGTGTTTGGTACACTTTTTTTTTTTTAACACTTACACTTTACGTGTTCTTCACTAACCAGACCAGTGCAAAAAAATTTTGTGCTCCTGTGCACCAGCTTACTTTAAACTTGTATTACATGCGCAAGTTAGGGCAGTCGCAATAATGCTTAAACACCTGCTGACTTTAGCGCGCCACTTGTAATCTAGCCCATTATTGAAAACACATTAAAAGACCACTAAAGTCAAAATTAATTATTCAGATACAGCACACATATTTTCCTTCTGAGCATGTGCAAGATTCACAGAATATACATAAATGCATTTTGTGATTGGTTAATGGCTGCCACATGATGCAGTGGGAAGGAATTAAAACTAACTTTGAAATTTGTCAGAAAAAAAATCTACTACTCATGTGCAAATCAAATGTAGTTCTTTTGCACTGTGTATTTATTATTCATGTATTGGTTATGCTATTCTACTGATAATTTACTGAGCTTACTGTTCCTTTAAAGGAGAGATGTACAGTACACTGTCCCTTTGAAGGGCCCAAAATGAACTAGTATAACAACCAGCAAAAAAACACAAGACAGTAATTAGCAATCTAAAACAATGTATTAGTTTATGATAATGATCTCCTCTCCCATAGCATGATAAATAGATAGATAGATAGATAGATAGATAGATAGATACTGTTGATAGATACTGTAGATAGATGATAGATAGATAGATAGATAGATAGATAGATAGATAGATGATAGATAGATAGATAGATAGATAGATATAGATAGATAGATAGATAGATAGATAGATAGATAGATAGATAGATAGATAGATAGATAGATAGATAGATACATAGATAGATAGATAGATAGATAGATAGATAGATAGATACTGTAGATAGATACTGTAGATAGATGATAGATAGATAGATAGATAGATAGATAGATAGATAGATAGATAGATAGATAGATAGATAGATAGATAGATAGATAGATAGATAGATAGATAGATAGATAGATAGATAGATAGATAGATAGATAGATAGATGATATATAGATAGATAGATATTCATACATTTTCCAGTTCTAATGTAGGATGTATGTTGGACGGCTTAACATATTTAAACAAAGGCACTTGTTAGGAATTGGAATAGAGTTAGTAGGTCCACAAAAAATGTGCCATGTACAAAACTATAAATACCAAAACTGGAAAATGCTCATATGGTCTTCAGCTAAAAGCAAGTAGATTTTTTTTTTCTATTCTGAATAAAGTACACCTGAAATATTCTTATAAATATACATGTATGAGATACATAGGATGAGATTCTTAATAAAAAATAACTTGAGACGCATTATTAATATTTTGTATTTTTTTATTAATGAAATATTATTATCCCAGTGTCTAATATATCAATATGGTAAATACAAAATATGAGGATTTAGTGAGCACACTGCATTGAAAAAAAAAAACAGGAAACAAGTTTCTGAAGAATTTCTCTGCAATATAGGTCATTATTTATTTGTCTTTCCTAACACAATAGCAATACTGTTTAGGATTGTGAATCATATTGAAATGTACTTGGGAGTCAAAAAAACATATAAATAAACATAATCAGGCTTTACCATGGAAACTGTGGTTGCTATGGTAATTGGTTTCAGAGATCATTTTCACAATTTCCTTGTTCAGATTTAGGGGCAAGTTGCTGTACAAGGTGAACAATAAAGCACAAGTTGATACATTCTTTCTCATACTATAACTTCATAACTTTTCCAGCTGTTAGAACTGCTAACATGGAAATAAAAAATCTTAAAGGACCACTAAATGCAGCAGAATCACATATAAAAAAGGCAGCACAATAACACCTACTCTCAATTTCAATACGAATTAGATTGTTTTCTGACAAATTTATTTTTTCTCCCATTTTCCAGTACTCTGTAGAATGTGACAGGCATCAGCCAATCACAGACTAGTACACGTATAACCTGTGAGTAAGTGCATATGCTCAGTAGGATCTTGAACCCCGGAAAGTGTGAATATAAAAACACTGTGCAAAATATGGTAATGGAAGTGAATTGGAAAGAATCTTAAAGAGCATTCTTTATCTGATTCATAAAAGTTTATTTTGACTTGAGTGTCCCTTTAAATTCTCACTTTCGTAATCAAAAGTCTAGAACTGATCCCTGAGTGGGCTCATAAAAAGTGTTATAGCAATTTTGAAAGAGTTAAAACCACATAAAAAATCAATACAAAAGTTCAAATGAACAAGAAAAAAGATGTAGTGTCCTCTACAATTCAATAGGCTGCCTCACTTCTACCATCTGGTTCCGAAGGGTTAATGCGCAAGAAACAAAACACAAAAAATGGGAACAAAATAGCGTGATACTGTATATAGAAGTATTGCTGAAATAACTCATATATAGCCAGATTACAAATGGAGCACAAAATATCGCTTTCACAATATTTGCACTCACTTTGTAATACCAGCGCACGCAAATGTGCGCAGGTATTACAAATTAGGTGCAATGCGAACGCAAACTTGTTTTTGCATTGCATCGTAGAATTGCGCTCACGAGAGTGCGCTTCCATAGGCTAAAATGGGAGTCTCGTTCTCATGCTGTAAGACACGGCATGAGAACCTAGCGCTGTGAAGGGGGTAAGTCGCGCATAAAATTAAAATATATTTGTATATGAATAAATACATTTATTTATGTGTTTATACGTGTATATATACATATATTTATGTGTTTATACGTGTATATATACATATATTTATGTGTTTATACGTGTATATATACACATATTAACACATAAATATATATGGGAGTGAGAGTGAGGTTTAATCATCTTGGAGTACTGTGATCACCAAAGTCCTTGCTGTCCATTGCCATAGAACTAGCTGATGAGCTCTTGTTCGTTCCTGGTAGAGCGCTTCTCTCTTCCTTGCTGTCCATACATCGTATGGGTGATTTTCCTGTTATCTATTCATATCCGATCCAAAAATTTCCCTTCATAGAAATGGTGTTCTTATTAGGATTGTGGTCACTCACAACTTGAAAAACACGGTCCGGATCACAAGCTGAAAAAACTCTGATAAATGGGATTGGAAGGACTTGAATTGACCCAATAGATACAAGCTGTAGTTCAATAATAAAACCTTCCAATACATTAGACCCTTTTTCTGTTTGTACTTATATCCCTTTAATGCTAGCATTTTAACAGACATAGAGTATGTAGTGTCCACCAGTTCAGTGTATAAACCAGCCTGAAAGAGCACCGATGAGACCTCCCACTTTTGTGTCGGATGATTTATTAAAAGGTCACTCTTATAGACTCCAATGGAAGCCTTTAGTTGAAATATTTCTTTATTAAAAGCAAGGAATTCAGGGTACAACATAGCAAATAAAGGAGAAAAATCCCCCCCTTCTTCCCTCCCACTTGTCCATCAGTATGGTCAGAATTATCCAATAATCAAATTCATCCTTGTCAGCCCAAGGACATAATTTCAACCTTTAGATGTACATTCAGTTGCTCCCCTTGTCTCACACCTAGTATCGTGATAAACATTGAAATTCCTTGCCAGGAATTTAAAACATAACTAAAACATAAATAACAAACACAACTTAACTTTAAACATTTCTGTGGTACTATTAATTGGCGACTACAGAGTATTTTGCCTGACTCGAGTCTTGTCTCTTTCTCAGAGGAAAGTGGAATCTAGTAAGTGAGACCTGAGAATCTAAGTGGGTTGGTTCTCTAGTTATGTGTGACTATTTATACGATAACACTCGGCCTCTGGAGATTCCTCTATCATACCTGATCTCGCATTATCCAATAAAACCATATTTTAACAAACTGATCCCTAGTCCCTTGTATAGAGGCAGCTATTTCTGACATGATATATATGTGCTCTATTTTATCTAGTACCTCAGACCAGGATGGAGCCCCTGTCTTCCAATGTCTGGCTATGCAGACCCTCGTCGCAGTACACAGAGTCCTAATGAATGTGTTGATTGCTGTGTTATACGGTTTTATTCTATGGTTTAAGAGAGCTTGAGCTACTGTTAGGATAATAGGTTTCTGCAGATCTCTGCATAAGAAGCTGCTCCCAAATAGCCTTGATCCCAGGGCATTCCCACCACATGTGTATATAGGACCCTCTTGCCCCACACCCTCTATAACATCGATTTGTTCTGTCTGGGGAGAAATTATATGTTCTCTCCGGGGTGAGTTACCATCTAAAGGCCGTCTTAATACAATTCTCTTTGAGATCCGCATTGATCAGGCCCTTACTTGAGTCGTGTAGTATCAAGTACCATTTATTTTGTGGGAGGTCCAGTCCTGTGTCCCATTTAACTACTATTGTTGAGTGAGTCAAAGTGTTAGCTCCCTGAAGTGTCAAATATAGTATTGAGATCAATTTCTTCATTCTGTCCGGGGAAGAGCAAATACGCTCTAATGTTGTGGGTATCTGCGGGGAGCAAAGGTTGCAATATTTATGCAAGGCCGAGGAGATCTAAAGGTAAAGAAATGTAGTTTCAGTGGTCGAATTCTATCCGGAATTTGGGAGTACGTCTGTATACGATTCCCGTTTAGGAAGTCAGCTACCCTATAGAGTCCCTTATTAATCCACTTCCCCACTTGTTTATGCAAGTCTGGGTGCAGAAAAAATGTAATAGGCTTGGTCCTAGAATTTGTGTAACTGAGTCTCAAGGGCCCAGTAAGTGATTTCCAAACCCTAATTGCAATGGAAGCCTTTAACGAGGAAGTTGGGAAGTTTCACCAGTAGCGTGCTACTGCTGGAGGTGGGCTTCATTCCTGCACTGGAGGCTAGTTTGCCGGGGGACTCCGAGGAATCAGGACTGCTTGTTTTGCACACACTAGTGCTTTCCTGCTTGTGAGTAGAACTATTACCATCTGTGTTTACACACTATTTGTGTGGTTGATTTACCCTATGAGGTGCCTTCTATTTTTATGTTTCAACAGGGAGAGAAAAGAGGTAGAACAAGCAGACAGGAAGAGAAAAGAGGTAGAATAAGCAGACAGGGAGAGAAAAGATGTAGAACAAGCAGACAGGGAGAGAAATCATGAATGAGGGAGAAAGCCAGGCTAAAAGACGCACAATAAAGCTCAGCTGCAATGACATCTTTCATGCAGGTACTCTAAAGCAGTGTTTCTCAACCGCGGTCCTCAAGTACCCCCAACAGGCCAGGTTTTCATTATTGGGAATATTTATCAAGCTCCATATGGACCCTGATGCCCTGTGTTTCTGGCAAGCCTTCAGGCTCGCCGGAAACACAAGTTATGAAGCAGCGGTTTGAAGACCGCTGCTCCATAACCTATCCGTCTGCTCTGAGGCGAAGGAAAGGCATTGCCAGAAATCAACGAATACGATCAGGTTGCTTGACACCCCCTGCTAGCACTGCGAATCTGCAGGGGGCGGCATTGTAACAGCAGTTCAAAAGAACTGCTGGTGCAATAATAAATGCGGACAGCGTATGCTGTCGGCATTTATCGATGTGCAGCAGACATGATCCGTAATATCAGATCATGTCCGCTCACACATTGATAATTCAGCCCAAATAGCTAAACCAGTGCACAGGTGAAATGATCAGCTGATGGGTGAGAGCAGGTTAGTAACCATGGTTACTGATCAGCTGATTACTTCACCTGTACACCGGTTCAGCTATAATGAAAACCTGGCCTGTTGGGGGTACTTGAGAACCGCAGTTGAAAAACACTGTTTTAGAGTACCTGAATGAAAGACGTCATTGCAGCTGAGCATTATTGTGCGTCTTTTAGCCTGGCTTTCTCCTTCATTCATGATCTATCTCCCTGTCTGCTTGTTCTACCTCTTTTCTCTCCCTGTTTGCTTGTTCTACCTCTTTTCTCTCCCAGTATGCATGTTTTACCTCTTTTTCTCTCCCTGTCTGCTTGTTCTACCTCTTTTCTCTCCTTGTCTGCTTGTTCTACCTCTTTTCTCTCCCTGTCTGCTTGTTCTACCTCTTTTCTCTCCTTGTCTGCTTGTTCTACCTCTTTTCTCTCCCAGTCTGCATGTTCTACCTCTTTTCTCTCCTTGTCTGCTTGTTCTACCTCTTTTCTCTCCCTGTCTGCTTGTTCTACCTCTTTTCTCTCCCGGCCTGCTTGTTCTACCTCTTTTCTCTCCCTGTCTGCTTGTTCTACCTCTTTTCTCTCCTTGTCTGTTTGTTCTACCTCTTTTCTCTCCCTGTCTGCTTGTTCTACCTCTTTTCTCTCCCGGCCTGCTTGTTCTACCTCTTTTCTCTCCCAGTCAGCTGTCTGCTTGTTCTACCTCTTTTCTCTCCCTGTCTGCTTGTTCTACCTCTTTTCTCTCCCTGTCTGCTTGTTCTACCTCTTTTCTCTCCCTGTCTGCTTGTTCTACCTCTTTTCTCTCATTGTCTGCTTGTTCTACCTCTTTTCTCTCCCAGTCTGCATGTTCTACATCTTTTCTCTCCCGGCCTGCTTGTTCTACCTCTTTTCTCTCCCAGTCAGCTGTCTTCTTGTTCTACCTCTTTTCTCTCCTTGTCTGCTTGTTCTACCTCTTTTCTCTCCTTGTCTGCTTGTTCTACCTCTTTTCTCTCCTTGTCTGCTTATTATACCTCTTTTCTCTCCATGTCTGCTTGTTCTATCTCTTTTCTATCCTTGTCTGCTTGTTCTACCTCTTTTCTCTCTTTGTCTGCTTGTTATACCTCTTTTCTCTCCCTGTCTGCATGCTCTACCTCTTTTCTCTCCCAGTCTGCATGTTCTACTTCGTTTCTCTCCCTGTCTGCTTGTTCTACCTCTTTTCTATCCTTGTCTGCTTGTTCTACCTCGTTTCTCTCCCTGTCTGCTTGTTCTACCTCTTTTCTCTCCCTGTCTGCTTGTTCTACCTCTTTTCTCTCCCTGTTCTGTCTTAATCACTGTGAGGCCCATTTATCAAGCTTCGTATGGAGCTTGTGGTCCTGTGTTTCTGGCGAGTCTTCAGACTCGCCAGAAAAACAGCAGTTATGAAGCAGCAGTCTAAAGACCGCTGCTCCATAACCTGTCCACCTGCTCTGATGAGGCGTACAGAGATTGCCACAATTCAAACCGATCGAGTACGATCAGGTTGATTGACACCCCCTGCTGGTGGCCCATTGGCCGCGAATCTGCAGGGGGCGGCATTCATCGATGTGCAGCAGACATGATCCGCGATGTCAGATCATGTTCACTCACACAATGATAATTCAACCCCAATAGCTAAACCAGTGCACAGGTGAAATGATCAGCTGATGGGTGAGAGCAGGTTAGTAACCATGGTAACTGATCAGCTGATTACTTCACCTCTGCACCGGTTCAGCTATAATGAAAACCTGGCCTGTTGGGGTACTTGAGGACCGCGGTTGAGAAACACTGTTTTAGAGTACCTGAATGAAAGACGTCATTGCAGCTGAGCATTATTGTGTGTCTTTTAGCCTGGCTTTCTTTTTCAGTCATGATTTATCTCCCTATCTGCTTGTTCTACCTCTTTTCTCTCACAGTCTGCATGTTCTACCTATTTTCTCTCCCAGTCAGATGTCTGCTTGTTCTATTTTCTCTCCCTGTCTGCTTGTTCTACCTTGTTTCTCTCCCTGTCTGCTTGTTCTACCTCTTTTCTCTCCCTGTCTGCTTGTTCTACCTCTTTTCTCTTCCAGTCTGCATGTTCTACCTCGTTTCTCTCCCTGTCTGCTTGTTCTACCTCTTTTCTCTCCCTGTCTTCTTGTTCTACCTCGTTTCTCTCCCTGTCTGCTTGTTCTACCTCTTTTCTCTCCCTGTCTGCTTGTTCTACCTCTTTTCTCTCCCTGTCTGCTTGTTCTACCTCTTTTCTCTCCCAGTCTGCATGTTCTACCACTTTTCTCTCCTTGTCTGCTTGTTATACCTCTTTTCTCTCCCTGTCTGCTTGTTCTACCTCTTTTCTCTCCTTGTCTGCTTGTTCTACCTCTTTTCTCTCCTTGTCTGCTTGTTATACCTCTTTTCTCTCCCAGTCTGCATGTTCTACCACTTTTCTCTCCCAGTCAGATGTCTGCTTGTTCTATCTCTTTTCTCTCCCTGTCTGCTTGTTCTACCTCTTTTCTCTCCCTGTCTGCTTGTTCTACCTCGTTTCTCTCCCTGTCTGCTTGTTCTACCTCTTTTCTCTCCTTGTCTGCTTGTTATACCTTCTTTTCTCTACTTGTCTGCTTGTTCTATCTCTTTTCTCTCCCAGTCTGCATGTTCTACCTCTTTTCTCTCCTTGTCTGCTTATTCTACCTCTTTTCTCTTCTTGTCTGCTTGTTCTACCTCTTTTCTCTCCTTGTCTGCTTGTTCTATCTCTTTTCTCTCCCAGTCTGCATGTTCTACCTATTTTCTCTCTCTGTCTGCATGTTCTACCTCTTTTCTCTCCCAGTCTGCATGTTCTACCTCTTTTCTCTCCCAGTCTGCATGTTCTACCTCTTTTCTCTCCCAGTCTGCATGTTCTACCTCTTTTCTCTCTCTGTCTGCTTGTTCTACCTCGTTTCTCTCCCTGTCTGCTTGTTTTACCTCTTTTCTATCCTTGTCTGCTTGTTCTACCTTTTTTCTCTCCCTGTCTGCTTGTTCTACCTCTTTTCTATCCTTGTCTGCTTGTTCTACCTCTTTTCTCTCCCAGTCTGCTTGTTCTACGTCTTTTCTCTTCCTGTCTGCATGTTCTACCTCTTTTCTCTCCCAGTCAGCTGTCTGCTTGTTCTACCTCGTTTCTCTCCCTGTCTGCTTGTTCTACGTCTTTTCTCTTCCTGTCTGCATGTTCTACCTCTTTTCTCTCCCAGTCAGCTGTCTGCTTGTTCTACCTCTTTTTTCTCTCCCTGTTCTGTCTTAACCACTGTGAGGCCCATCTATCAAGCTCCGTATGGAGCTTGTGACCCTGTCCACCTGCTCTGATGAGACGGACAGAGATCGCCACATCTCAACCTGATCAAGTACGATTGGGTTGATTGACACCCCCTGCTGGCGGCCCATTGGCCGTGAATCTGCAAGGGGCGGTGTTGCACCAGCAGCTCTTGTGAGCTGCTGGTGCAATGCTGAATATGGAGACCGTATTGCTTTCCGCATTCAGCGAGGTCTTGTGGACCTGATCCGCACTGTCGGATCAGGTCCGCAAGACCTTTGATAAATGGGCCTCATAATCTTTATGCTCTTTTTCTTCCTTCCCCATCTCTCCTGTCTCTCACTACCTCTGCTCCTTTTTCTCTTCTTTACAAAATGAACATTCCAGAGTGGTGCTTGAGGCAACTGCAAGCTTGGCTCGATATGCTCCCATAGCATCATAATGTTACGTATGAATGGATAATATTTTAAAAAACAGATATATTTATAGAGAGAGACCCTTTGGTGTAAATATCTGCATTTATGCCATTTATTCCCAGGTTTTACAGGTTGTAGAGTCAGAGATGTGTTGTGCGATCCGGAATGTGTTTGTGTGGGTCCTCAACCATTAAATGTTTGCACACAGAACATAACAGCACTTCCAAACCTCTAGTGAGTTTTTAGCAATGCAGAGACTGAGAGATAAAACAGACGTCTGCCAGAGAATAACACAAGCCTTGTTGCTTTTCTGCCTATCATTTAAAAATAGACTTCTGCAGATCAGCAAGTTTTTAGACTTTAAACTACACATACTACTTGCTTCACTAGGTGTTGAATTGATCTGCGACTCCTCAGGTGTGAGCATCTTTATAGGTTTGGCAACATGTTAGTTATCTTGGGTCACTTTTTCTGGTTTAATTGTTTTTGCCACTTGATATTGGTTTGGCTGTAGCTAATGCTGTGGATCATGTAGAGCTGCTACGTTTCATATTGTGCATTACATTGCATACCTTTTAAAGTTTCAAGGGTTCTTAAAGGACCATGAATTTTAACATTAGCGGTTCTGCACTGTTATGTGTTTAACTTCCACAATGGTGTTAAAATGCTGTTTATTTCTATTGTTTGTTAAAGGTCTATTTCCATTTTGGTATGAACTGTAAACTAAATAGATACTGCAAGTTTCAATGTAAAACAATTTTTTTTTTTTACAGGATTTTAACTTCTTTAAACTGTCATTTGTGACCCCACTGCCTTGCTGCTTTGTATCTTTCTAAGAAACCAGGAATTTCAGAGAAAACCTTGCCCAAAGTACCAGAGAAGTGTTTGCATTTTTGCTATCACTCTAGCTGTTTAAACAGAAATAGGGCTATTTTTTTATTTACCTATAAAAACTATATATATTCTTAAACTAGACAATTCCTCTTTCCCAAATAGCTCTCTATCCTCCCTCACCCTGCTCTTGTCACCACCATATTAGATAGTGGCAGAAGGTCTGCCAGTATGCAGTTTAGGGATTTTTTTATTATTATTATTATTATTATTATTATTATTATTATTATGTTTCTCACAGTGTAGTGATCCCTCCTCAACCCTCCCACCTCTCTGATCCCCCCCAAACAGCTCTTTAACCCTCTCCAATCATATGGTGGCAGCCATCTTAGGTCTGCCAGTACCCAGTTTATGTTTTTTTTTATTATTATTTTTAATATATTTTGCTGTAGTGTAGTGGTGCCCCTACCTTCCTTATCCCCGCAATCATTAATTAGGGTGCCTCTCCTTTCAGTTTCCCTTTTGCCGTTGCTTCCCAGCCCTCCCTCTGTAGCGAATAGGGCCCTTCCCACTCCCTCCTCCTACTGCCTCTCTGCTGCCCTCCTGCCTCCCGCCTTCCCTCCAACACCTCTTGCCTGCATAAGAAGTTGTTTGTTACAGACCGTTTTAATCTAGAATGAGCATTTATAACCGTGATTTCAATAATGTATGCACTGTCATCACATCTACATATGTATCTGTCCTTATACATATGTAAATGTGTACCCTGAGACTGTATGCAGACTCTTCAATAGGAGAATGGAGATTTATTGAATTGACACCATGTAAGTTGACAAACCTCTGGAATATCTCCAGTGGCCATTTCATAGTGTTTAACATAAGTGCAAGCATAGAGGCTGTTTTGAAATAGCCGTGAAATAGTCTAAAACATGTCTGATACATCCTGCCGAGGACTTATGAAATACTTAGAGGATTTTTGATAAGTCAAAATGGTCTCAAAAAGCTGTTTAAAAAGAGAGCCAAAAACTTTTTGTGAACACTGAGTTCTTTTTGGCTCAATAGGTAAAATATGGCTGTTTTTTTAAGTTTTTACTTCTTTGGGTGTGCGAGAATCTGCCAAAATCGCACCATTGTGATCATGTGAAATTGAAAAGTAGCCTTTTTGACCAGAAAAAAGAGTCAAAATTGCAGCCCCCCGTAAATTGTGATTGAAGAGTAGCTAGTGTTAAAATGATATGTTCTAACAAATCACATGCATGTAATTGTTTCCACTATAATGGCCGATTAAAGAGATACATTTATTATAATATACAAATTGGTTGTATGTCTGAGTACAGGCTGTTTAGAAATAAATTGAAAATGTATAAAAAATACAAACACACACATATATTAATATACGGTGTATAAAAAATAATTCAGTAAAAATATTTTATTTATATGTCTATTTAAATTAAAAAATGTGTCCTTATAAAAGAAATTGTATTTATTTCAAATTCCTATTTAGAGTCACAGAATATAAAGAGGCCTATTTATCAAAGGTCTTGCAGACCTGATCCGACAGTGCGGATCAGGTCCGCAAGACCTCGCTGAATGCGGAGAGCAATACGCTCCCTGCAGACTCGCGGACAATAGTCCACCAGCAGGGTTTTTATAACCTAAAAATTTTGAGAATTAAATAATTCAGGATAATTTTAAATACAAATGATAATTATGCTATTAAAAAAAAAGCTACATTCATATTTTGTAGTAATTTATAGATATTTGAAAAGATTTGTCATTAAATATACAAAATAATATTTAGTTATTACTCTTGATCAACAGAATTTATTTGACATTTTCAAATGGCATTATTTTTTAATTCTGTACATAGAAACTGAATTAAGTATTTCTCTTTTAATATTACAAAACTTCATTGCAATCTTTACAATAAAGAATTATGTAAATGTGTTATCATGCAAGAGATTTGCAGAATCTGATTTTGTTTTCCCTTTCATACTGTAATTGTATTTATACAACGTGTGATCTGTAAAAAATAAATAGGGTAGTGTGTCACAGTCTTATATAGTGTGACTTGGTAGCTCTCGGGTTTGGATACTTTTGTAGTTTAGGTTTAAATATCGGTTTCTTTCTAAGTTTCAGCTTTTCTGTATCTCTTTTGTTCAGATTTTAGTTTGAATATTGTGGATTATTTTTGGGGTTGTTTTATTTATCAGTGTAGTCCACACTTGGGCATTTAGCTATGAATTTAGGCAAAGCTCCCTACTCCTTCCTCATTAGGGTAAACTTCCAAAGCTCCACCCAACACTGCCATGGCCCTTTTGGCCACTCCCACGACACATATGCAGATGGATACATCATACCTAAACCGTTTTATCATTAAAGGGTTATTGTACCATATCATTCTCTCCTCTTTTATGTGTTTCACACAGTTTTACTTGCTGGCTGTAGTAAATTAATTACAAATTGTTCAATTATCATTATTTTGTTATTTAATATACCGTTTTTTAGCTGTTGAAACCACCTATACTAAAAAAGAAAAGAAAACAAGGGACAATGCTAGAAAAAAACTCCCAGTGGTGAGGGATAGACCAGTCCATTTGAAAATGTATTCATGCAGCTGCTTTGAATACAAGGAACTTTAATCTGTTGCTTTAATAAATACAGTCCATTTAAAATAACATTACCTACAAGATTTTTTATATTCAAGTCTACAATAAAGGGTATATTTATTAATGTACGATGTAACGTATCATGTCCGCCGCACATCGATAAATGCCGACAGCATACGCTGTCAGCATTTATCATTGCACCAGCAGCTCTTGTGAACTGCTGGTGCAATGCCGCCCCCTGCAGATTTGCTGCCACTATTGGGGGTGTCTGTCTATGGCCTCAGAACAGGTGGACAAGTTATGGAGAAGCGGTCTTTAGAGAGGTTATGGAGAAGCAGTCTCCATACGGAGCTTGATAAATCGTCCCCTAAGTCTCTTGTGACATTTCTCACCTAGTTCTCTAAATTTTCCAGGTTCTTTTTCTGAAGTGATATCTATCCAACTTTTACACCTTTCCGAAGGTTCCTTTTTTAAGAAGGCCGACCTTTTCTAGAAGCAAAAAAGAACCCTTGTCCTCCCAGCTCTATAAATTATACACTTTTTAGGGGGATTCCAAACAACAATGCAACCTCTCTCTCCCTTTATACAGAGTTTATTTCCAAATACATAACATAACACGAGATAAAGGGGCATATTTCTCAGGCTCGCCAGAAACAGCAGTTATGTAGCAGCGGTCACAAAGACCACTGCTCCATAACCTGTCCGCCTGCTCTGATGAGGCGGACAGACATCGCCGGAAATCAACCCGATCGAGTACGATCGGGTTGATTGACACCCCCTGCTGGCGGCCTATTGGCCGCGAGTCTGCAGGGGGCGGCGTTGTGAGCTCTTGTGAGCTGCTGGTGCAATGCTGAATACAGCGAGCTTATTGCTCGCCGTATTCAGCGAGGTCTGTTGGACCTGATCCGCACTGTCGGATAAGGTCCGACAGACCTTGATAAATAGAGGCCATAAAATGTTTTTTTTGCATTACAAAAAAAAAGGTAGAATCTGGAAACTCAATGGAAAGGGAGGATTTGTAAATTATAAATTGGCATATTATTTAATATTCTATTATAGAGAAATATTTGCTTTTAATGATTAATGGTACCCACTTTCCACTACACTGACAAGCAGCATACCTGTAGCAGTGCTCAGCTAAAGACAAGATGCGCAAATGAGAAAAAAATCTGAAAATAGAAACAAAAACTCTGAATATTTCAGTTAGCAGTAATAGCATTGTCATTGAATGTTCTATTTGTTTGCATAGGGGAAATTGCGTTCCACCGTGCAATCATATTGCACTGCAGAAAAACCTCTCATAGGTACTGAAAAGAAGTACATTTTAGAAAAGAGAATAATTACCCATTTAATCTTGGATGGCTGAAAAGCTGTTTTCTAAATTCTCATTTCCAATAGAATCAATGTACAGATTACAGTGTTTATGTGTCTGCTGGTTAAAAAAAAAACTGTTTATAAAGGAATACCCTAGCAGCTGGAAAAGCATTATTACAAATATGTCTTGTGCCCCCTCTAGTGTTTGAGAATATAAACTACATCTGCTTGCATTCTGTGGATGTGTTTGCATTTTTAGGATACTTCTGGTATAATCAAATGAATCGAATTCCCTAAGACTGACACAGACTTCCAGTTTTTCTCTATTAAGCATGAGAAAGGGATAAGACTTGAGTGTCTGTCTTGATGTGACCATATTTCATAGCAACAGGGCCACAAAACAGCAACAACTCTGTTGCTATTAATTGTGGTTTTAGTTTTATTAAAATACTTTCAGTTATAAAACAGTCAATAGTTGTTTAGCAATAGCCACAGCTACTGATTTCTATTAAAGCTGAAAAACAACAATAGTAACAGCATTTTAATCCTATTGCTACTGTTTGTTGCTGTTCACAAGCAAATTAATTTCACTAGACCTGGTGTAAAGTATATCATCCTTATACCAGCCAAGGCCGACTAAAATAAAATGCAAATGATAAAAAATGAATGATGCGCTTTACAGTGTTAACACTGGAACATTCACTGTATTGAATTATCTTCCTCCAATGCAGAAATCAACTCTAAGCCATAGCATCTCTGCATAATCTACCAACGCAAACCAAAAAAACATCAAAGGGAATCCCTAAAAGACCTCTACAATCCCTCAATCTCCACAATGCCCAAAAGACTGCTCCTATCACCCAAAGAACAGGCCAGGGGACATTGTAACAGCTCTCCCACACACCTACGAACCCCAACCACAAAAAAAAACAACATAATTTATTCTTACCTGATAAATTCCTTTCTTTTATGGTGGTGAGAGTCCATGAAAATCTTTACTTGTGGGAACTAATATCAAAGCTACGTAGAGTCCACATAGGAAAATAGGTGGGAAATTCCTCTCCTGGCCACCAAGACACCTTACACCAGAACTTTAAGTATCTCTCCTGCTTCCCTTTTCCTCACAGTAGTATGTATAGCCAAGGATAGGAGAAAGAAGTAGGGTAAAGAGGTGCACACTAGAAATGCCACCAGCAAGGAAAAATAGGCTGTTTTTTGGACTCTCACAACCAAGTAAGAAAGGACTTTATCAGGTAAGAATAAATTATGTTTACTTTGTGAGGTGGTTAGAGTCCACGCAAATCCTTACTTGTGGGAACTAATACCAAAGCCACGTAGAGTCCACAAAGGAAAATGGGTGGGAAAATAAGGAAAGGCAGGCACCTATTTACCAAGAACTACAGCCTGAAGGACCTTTCTCCCAAAAGTTGCCTCTACCGAGGCAAGCCCGTCAAATTGATAAAAGCTTGTAAAAGTATGCAAAAAGGACCAGGTTGAAATCTCTGCAATTTGGCCGCTAGCAGGGGGTGTCAATCAACCCGATCGTATTCGATCGGGTTGATTGCTGTACGCCACTCAAAGGCAGCGGATCCAGTTAAGGGGCAATGGTCTTAGGACCGCTGCTTCTTAAAGGGACAGTCAACACCAGAATTTTTGTTGTTTAAAAAGAAAGATAATCCCTTTATTAACCATTCCCCAGTTTTGCATAACCAACACCGTTATATAAATACACCTTTTACCTCTGTGATTACCTTGTATCTAAGCCTCTGCAAACTGCCCCCTTATTTCAGTTCCTTTCACGGACTTGCTTTTTAGCCAATCAGTGCTCACTCCAGGGTAACTTCACGTGTATGTGATCAATTGTATCTATCTATCTGAAATACATGAACTAATGCCCTCTAGTGGTCAAAATGCATTCAGAATAGAGGCAGTCTTCAAGGTCTAAGAAATTAGCATATGAACCTCCTAGAATTTGTATTCAACTAAGAATACCAAGAGAACAAAGCAAAATTGGTGATAAAAGTAAATTGGACAGTTGTTTAAAATTGCATTCCCTATTTAAATCATGAAAGTTTTTTTGGACTTGACTGTCCCTTAACTGAAGGCTCGCATGGAAACAGGGCGAGTTGGTCCCATTCAGGGCATAGTAAATCGGCCCCATAGACTTGACTACAGGTCTGATTCCAACTAAAACCTGAACAGACGCCTGAATATCAGAAAGTGAGCAAGTTTCCAATGAAATGAAACTGAAAAAGATTAAATATGACACTTGCACTAGAGTGCAAGCTAATAAGCCCTTATCTTAGTCATCCTGAAGGAATTCTAACAGAATGCCACGCATATCCCCGAACTGAACACTAAGACAGATACACTTTCCACACCTTGTGGTAAATCTTTTTTTAGACAGGCTTAAGAGCCTGAATCAAAGTCTCTAGTACAAAAAACAGAGAAACCTCTTTGATAAAGATTTGGTTTCCCCAAAAAATTGTTTAAGCCCTTTAATTTAATTTAACATATATATATAAGCCCCTTAGCTCAAGTATATGGTGACTATTACCCACCATGGCGCGATCGCTCTGCTGCAAGTGGTCTGACCATTGAGGAAGCATGCCACCACCATAGTAAGGGAGGGAGTGCTGTGAAAGTGTATGAAAACAGCAGCTGTGGCAGGAAAACTGTAAACCCTTCTTTGCCGGCATGAAAACTTAGCCCTAGCGCTGCACTCTGCATATCACCTGCTGAGTGATTCTCACTAGTGCCCAGGACCTTCAGTTGACTGTGCCCACTCCCTGAACCGTATCTGCACTTCTGAGACTGTTAGAAGTGAAGATCGCTAAGAGTTAAACCTGCCCAGTGAGATTTAAAGCTTCAATTAAAGTGGCAATGCCCAGTCAGCAAAATCCCTCATTAACCCTCAAAAAAGCATAAAATAAATATTTTTCCAGTAACAGGTGTACATGCCATAGACAGTATCAGTTGCACCACACTACCATATACTTTACAGTTACAGTAAGCACCAAGGCACCTGCAGTAATATATGGAACTTTATAGAGGGTAATTAATTGCCGTCATAGGGCTAGATTACGAGATGAGCACTATAGTTGAAAGTAAGAACTTTTCACACAAGCACTAACCCAATGCACAAAAAGCCGTACTTGGAATTTTGCGACCGCATTAAGACATTCCCAATAAACTTCAATAAAGTGCAAAAAGTGTGTGTGGGGGGGGAATTAAAACCCTTACTTGCACGCAAACTTGATCGTGTTTTCTAAAGTGTACTAGCCCTACATGAAATATGAATATTTGTTAACATATTCCTCTATGTGAAGAATATTGAAATGTGAAATATGTATAGTACTTACACACGGCTAGATTACGAGTTTTGCATTATGAGCGGCGCAGTGCTATCTTTCAAATTATTGTCACCGCTCACTTACCTACAGCGCTGGTATTACAGGTTTGCAAAAACCCAGGGTTAGCAGGCAAAAAGTGAGCGTCAATCAATGGGGAGAACCAGCTGCAAAAAAAGTCTAACAACTGCAAAAAAGCAGTGTAAAGCTCCGTAACGCAGCCCCATTGATTCCTATGGGGAAACTAAATTTATGTTTACACCTAACACCCTAACATGAACCCTGAGTCTAAACACCCCTAATCATACACTTATTAAACCCTAATCTGCCGCCCCCAACATCGCCGACACCTACATTATACTTATTAACCCCTAATCTGCCGCCCCGGGCATCGCCGCCACTATAATAAACATATTAACCCATAAACCGCCACACTCCTGCATCGCTAGTTAAACATTATTAACCCCTAATCTGCCACCCCTAACATCGCCGCCACCTACCTACATTTATAAACCCCTAATCTGCCGCCCCCAACGTCGCCGCCACTATACTAAATTTATTAACCCCTAGACCTAAGTCTAACCTAACCCTAACACCCCCTAACTTAAATATAATTAAAATAAATCTAAATAAAACCTACTATCATTACCTAAATAATTCTTATTTAAAACTAAATACTTACCTATAAAATAAACCCTAAGATAGCTACAATATAACTAATAGTTACATTGTATCTATCTTAGGGTTTATTTGTATTTTACAGGCAAGTTTGTATTTATTATAACTAGGTAGAATAGTAACTAAATAGTTATTAACTATTTACTAACTACCTAGCTAAAATAAATACAAATTTACCTGTAAAAAAAAACCTAACCTGAGTTACACTACCACCTAACCTTACACTACAATTAAATCAATTACATAAATTAAATACAATTACCTAAATTACAAAAAAAAAAAACACTAAATTACACAAAATAAAAAAAGTAATTATCAGGTATTTAAACTAATTACACCTAATCTAATAGCCCTATCAAAATAAAAAAGCCCCCCCCCCCCCCAATAAAAAAAAAAACTAGCCTAAGCTAAACTACCAATAGCCCCAAATAAATCAGCTCTTTTACCTGTAAAAAAAATACAAACAACCCCCCAACAGTAAAACCCACCACCCACACAACCAACCCCCTAAATAAAATCCTAACTAAAAAAACTAAGCTCCCCATTGCCCTGAAAAGGGCATTTGGATGGGCATTGCCCTTAAAAGGGCATTTAGCTCTTTTTCAAGTGCCAAAACTCTAAACTAAAAATAAAACCCACCCAATAAACCCTTAAAAAAATCTAACACTAACCCCCTAAGATCCACAACGAAGCCGGGAGAAGTCTTCATCCAAGTGGCAAGAAGTCCTCAACAAAGCCGGCATCTTCTATCTTCATCCATCCGGCGCGGAGCCGCTCCATCTTCAAGACATCCGGCGCGGAGCATCCTCTTCAATCGACGTCTTCTTGCAGAATAAAAGTTCCTTTAAATGACATCATCCAAGATGGTGTCCCTTGAATTCCGATTGGCTGATAGAATTCTATCAGCCAATCGGAATTAAAGGTGAAAAAATCCTATTGGCTGATGCAATCAGCCAATAGGATTGAGCGTCAATCCTATTGGCTGATCCAATCAGCCAATAGGATTGAGCTTGCATTCTATTGGCTGTTCCAATATTGTCCCTTTGCTTTTCTCAAAGTTACTTAGCAGGAGTAAAAAATCAATGATCAATGAGCACCTTTTTTTTGAGCACCCGCAGCTTTTCTTTTACAAAAAAAGTACTATGTATACATATGTATTTATATTTGCATATACAGGGAGTGCAGAATTATTAGGCAAGTTGTATTTTTGAGGATTAATTTTATTATTGAACAACAACCATGTTCTCAATGAACCCAAAAAACTCATTAATATCAAAGCTGAATATTTTTGGAAGTAGTTTTTAGTTTGTTTTTAGTTTTAGCTATTTTAGGGGGATATCTGTGTGTGCAGGTGACTATTACTGTGCATAATTATTAGGCAACTTAACAAAAAACAAATATATACCCATTTCAATTATTTATTTTTACCAGTGAAACCAATATAACATCTCAACATTCACAAATATACATTTCTGACATTCAAAAACAAAACAAAAACAAATCAGTGACCAATATAGCCACCTTTCTTTGCAAGGACACTCAAAAGCCTGCCATCCATGGATTCTGTCAGTGTTTTGATCTGTTCACCATCAACATTGCGTGCAGCAGCAACCACAGCCTCCCAGACACTGTTCAGAGAGGTGTACTGTTTTCCCTCCTTGTAAATCTCACATTTGATGATGGACCACAGGTTCTCAATGGGGTTCAGATCAGGTGAACAAGGAGGCCATGTCATTAGATTTTCTTCTTTTATACCCTTTCTTGCCAGCTACGCTGTGGAGTACTTGGACGCGTGTGATGGAGCATTGTCCTGCATGAAAATCATGTTTTTCTTGAAGGATGCAGAATTCTTCCTGTACCACTGCTTGAAGAAGGTGTCTTCCAGAAACTGGCAGTAGGACTGGGAGTTGAGCTTGACTCTATCCTCAACCCGAAAAGGCCCCACAAGCTCATCTTTGATGATACCAGCCCAAACCAGTACTCCACCTCCACCTTGCTGGCGTGTGAGTCGGACTGGAGCTCTCTGCCCTTTACCAATCCAGCCACGGGCCCATCCATCTGGTCCATCAAGACTCACTCTCATTTCATCAGTCCATAAAACCTTAGAAAAATCAGTCTTGAGATATTTCTTGGCCCAGTCTTGACGTTTCAGCTTGTGTGTCTTGTTCAGTGGTGGTCGTCTTTCAGCCTTTCTTACCTTGGCCATGTCTCTGAGTATTGCACACCTTGTGCTTTTGGGCACTCCAGTGATGTTGCAGCTCTGAAATATGGCCAAACTGGTGGCAAGTGGCATCTTGGCAGCTGCACGCTTGACTTTTCTCAGTTCATGGGCAGTTATTTTGCACCTTGGTTTTTCCACACGCTTCTTGCGACCCTGTTGACTATTTTGAATGAAACGTTTGATTGTTCGATGATCATGCTTCAAAAGCTTTGCAATTCTAAGAGTGCTGCATCCCTCTGCAAGATATCTCACTATTTTTGACTTTTCTGAGCCCGTCAAGTCCTTCTTTTGACCCATTTTGACAAAGGAAAGGAAGTTGCCTAATAATTATGCACACCTGATATAGGGTGTTGATGTCATTAGACCACACCCCTTCTCATTACAGAGATGCACATCACCTAATATGCTTAATTGGTAGTAGGCTTTCGAGCCTATACAGCTTGGAGTAAGACAACATGCATAAAGAAGATGATGTGGTCAAAATACTCATTTGCCTAATAATTCTGCACTACCTGTATGTCTCTAAATACATATATACACATATAGATACATATGTAAACACACACACATATATATATATATATATATATATATATATATATATACAGTCATGTGAAAAAGAAAGTGCACCATTTTTTAATTCAATGGGATTACATATCAGGACATAATAAAAATCACCTGATTCTTAGCAGGTCTCAAAATTAGGTAAATTCAACCTCAGATGAACATCAACACATGACATATTACACCGTGTCATGATTTATTTAATAAAAATAAAGCCAAAATGGAGAAGCCATGTGTGAAAAACTAAGTACAGCTTATGATTCAATAGCTTGTAGAACCACCTTTAGCTGCAATAACTTAAAGCAATCATTTTCTGTATGACTTTGTCATTCTCTCACATTGTTGTGGAGGAATTCTGGTCTACTCTTCTTTACGTTGTTTCAGTTCATTGAGGTTTGCGGGCATCCTTTATGCACAGCTCTCGTAAGGTCCCACCACAGCATTTCATTTGGGTTGAGGTCTGGACTTTGACTAGGCCATTGCAACTAATTGATTCTTTTCTTTTTCAGCCACTCTGTTGTAGATTTCCTGGTGTGCTTGGGACCATTGTCCTGTTGCATGACCCAATTTCAGCCAATCTTTAGCTGCCGGACAGATGGCCTCACATTTGACTCTAGAATACTTTGGTATACAGAGGAGTTCTTTGTTGACTCAATGAGACAGTTTATATGAGGTGTTTGTGCTCATATGCTGTGTTTGGTTTTCACTGAACCTGGCACTGTGCATTATGGTCAAACATCTCCACTTTGTTCTCGTCTGTCCAAAGGACATTGCTCCAGAAGTCTTGTGGTCTGTTCAGATGCAACTTTGCAAACCTAAGCCATGCTGCCATGTTCTTTTTAGAGAGAAGAGGCTTTCTCCTGGTAACCCTTTTATACAAACCATACTTGTTCAGTCTTTTTCTAATTGTACTGTTATGAACTTTAACATTTAACAAGCTAACTGAGGCCTGCAGATTCTGAGATGTAACGCTTGTTTTTTTTATTTTCTTTGGGCATTGCACGGTCTGACCTTGGGGTGAATTTGCTGGGACGTCCATTCCTGGGAAGATTGGCAACTGTCTTGAATGTTTTCCACACTGTAGAAGGATGGACTTGTTTGGAAATGGCCTTATACCCATCTCAATGAAAATGAGAATTTGCACATTATCCCCTTAATGACAACTGACGTACCAGGTACGTCATGCAAAAACTAACAGTTAATGACAATAGACGTACCTGGTACGTCAGTTGTCTAACAGAGTGCTGGAAGCGATCACAAATGCTTCCAGCAGCTCTGAGGGTATTGCAGTGATGCCTCGATATGGAGGCATCCTGCAATACCACTTTACAAGCCTCCGATGCAGAGAGAGCCACTCTGTGGCCCTTTCTGCACCGGTAGCGATGGTGCCAGTGTTTGGGTGTGAGGGTGCGTGCGCGCGTGCACGATGCGTGTGCGCGTGCACGAGGGGCGAGTGTGCACGTGAACGTGCATGTGCGCGGGGACGCACGTGCACGTGCACACATTAGCCACACTGACACCAATGAATGAGGGCAGAAAGGGAGAAAAAGGTAAACAAAATGTTTTAAATATAAAAGGATCTGGGAGGGTGAGGGGGTGGGGGTATTGTGGGGGGGCTGCTACACTACAGAAATAGTTTTTAAGTTAAAAATAAAATAAAAATACTTTTTGGGGGGTTTTTGGGGCCAAACTGGGTACTGGCAGACAGCTGCCAGTACCCAAGATGGCGGTAATTAGGTAGGGGAGAGGGTTAGAGAGCTGGGGATCAGGGAGGTTGGGGCTAAGGCAGGGGTCCATCACAGCTAAAATATTTTATTATTTTTATTTAAAAAAAAAAAAAACTCTTTTATTTAGTACTGGCAGACTTTCTTCCAGTACTTAAGATGGCGGGAACAATTGTGGGGTGGGGGAGGGAAGAGAGCTGTTTGGGAGGGATCAGGGGGTGGGATGTGTCAGGTGGGAAGCTGATCTCTAAAATTAACCCTGCAAGCTCCCTACAAGCTACCTAATTTAACCCCTTCACTGCTGGGCATAATTAACGTGTGGTGCGCAGCAGCATTTAGCGGCCTTCTAATTACCAAAAAGCAACGCCAAAGCCATATAAGTCTGCTATTTCTGAACAAAGGGGATCCCAGAGAAGCTTTTACAACAATTTCTGCCATAATAGCACAAGCTGTTTGTAAATAATTTCAGTGAGAAACCTAAAATTGTGAAAAATGTAATGTTTTTTTTTTATTTGCTCGCATTTGGCGGTGAAATGGTGGCATAAAATATACCAAAATGGGCCTAGATCAATACTTGGGGTTGTCTACTACACTACACTAAAGCTAAAATTAACCCTACAAGCTCCCTACAAGCTCCCTAATTAACCCCTTCACTCCTGGGCATAAAACACGTGTGGTGCGCAGCGGCATTTAGCGGCCTTCTAATTACCAAAAAGCAACCCCAAAGCCATATATGTCTGCTATTTCTGAAAAAAAGGGATCCCAGAGAAGCATTTACAACCATTTGTGCCATAATTGCAGAAGCTGCTTGTAAATAATTTCAGTGGGAAACCTAAAGTTTGTGACAAATTTTGTGAAAAAGTTAACTTTTTTTTTTATCGCATTTGGCGGTGAAATGGTGGCATGAAATATACCAAAATGGGCCTAGATCAATACTTTGGGTTGTCTTCTAAAAAAAAATATATACATGTCAAGGGATATTCAGGTATTCCTGACAGATATCAGGGTTCCAATGTAACTAGCGCTAATTTTGAAAAAAAGTGGTTTGGAAATAGCGAAGTGCTACTTGTATTTATTGCCCCATAAATTGCAAAAAAAGCAAAGAACGTGTAAACATTGGGTATTTCTAAACTCAGGACAAAATTTAGAAACTATTTAGCATGGGTGTTTTTTGGTGGTTGTAGATGTGTAACATATTTTGGGGGTCAAAGTTAGAAAAAGTGTGTTTTTTTCCATTTTTTCCTCATATTTTTTTTTTTTTTTTTTTAGTAAATTATAAGACATGATGAAAATAATGGTATCTTTAGAAAGTCCATTTAATGGCGAGAAAAACGGTATATAATATGTGTGGGTACAGTAAATGAGTAAGAGGAGAATTACAGCTAAACACAAACACTGCAGAAATGTAAAAATAGCCATTGTCAATAAGGGTAAGAAAATTAAAAAATGGTCCGGTCATTAAGGGGTTAAAGAGACACTGAACCCAAAAAAAATTCTATCGTGATTCAGATAGAGCATGCAATTTTAAGCAACTTTCTAATTTACTCCTATTATCAAATTATTTTCATTCTCTTGGTATCTTTATTTGAAATGCAAGAATGTAAGTTTAGATGCCGGCCCATTTTTGGTGACCACACTGTGTTGTTCTTGCTGATTGGTGGGTAAATTCACCTACCAATAAAGAAGTGCTTTGCATGGTTTTGTACCAAAGAATAGCTTAAATACTTTCTTTTTCAAATAAAGAAAGCAAGAGAATGAAGAAAAATTGACACTAGGAGTAAATTAGAAAGTTGTTTAAAATTGCATGCTCTATCTGAATCACGAAAGAAAAAAATTGGGTTCAGTGTCCCTTTAATTTCAGGCAAAAACATAATTTCAACCTATTTCAATGCAGCTCCTCTTTCTAGGATGGAAAATATTTGAGTACAACGTTGCTTTAACAGTAGAATGATATCTATTATTATTGCTATGTTGTTTCTTAGAACACACACTATTTAAGAAGACAAAAGAAAACAATTTAGGTTCAAAGGGCATTCTTTTAGCGCTGATCTACATATTTATGTAATCATCCTATTTGCATATCAGTGGCAGAACAAGTGAGATTTGCAGTTTTAGTTAGAATTTACTATTAATATAACTAAAAAAGAGAATGGAATCCAATTACACTTATACTAGGAAAAAGATTAAAGTGAATGTAAATTTTGATGCTTAAGTGCCCGGTTTTTAAAAAGTCGATTAAAAACAGGAGCACTTTAATTCATCAAAAATTACATTTCACTCATTGTGAAAAAATATTTACCTTTTAAACTTGACATTCGCACCAGCTTCCCCCGGTCGTCACAAGTCATTTCTGATGTCAGAAATAATGGATCGGTCATCCTCCAATTAAGGCTTCCCCCCCGGGGGAATCAGTGTCTGATTCAACGCCGTGATTGGAGGAAGCCAGATTCCTCATTTTAGACCCAGGAAGAGGCTTTGCGACGGGCGGAGGAAGCTGGAGCGGCTGTCAGGTTTAAAAGGTAAGTATTTTTTCACAACGCGAGTGAAATGTAAATTTTGATGAATTAAAGTGCCCCTGTTTTTAATTGAATTTTTAATAACCAGGCACTTTAGCGTTAAAATTTACATTCACTTTAAGGAATCCATACAAATTCTTGGTAATAACCCTACAATAAAAATAAAATTAGGCACTAAACAAATGCTAGATAGAATGATGCATTCAAATAAATGATTAGTCTGAGAATAACATGTAGATGTATTTTTTTCAGCTGTTTAAACAATGATAAAATAAGTGTAAAGTTTTAGTATCTATATAACAATGGGAGCTGCCATGTTGTAACTTAGGTTACCTTCTCTGCTGTGACCAATTAGGGACAGTTATAAATAGGTCACTAGAGTGTGCAGCCAATGGCTATGTGGAATATAACAGTGTTCTGTACTTCCATGTCTAACAGGAGTTGACAAAACAAAAAAGGGAATTACAGGAAAAGGGACAAAAATAAAATATCATTTTATATTACCATCTCAAAGTGTTTAATGTCCATTTAAAGCTCTGGGGGTCGATCCGATAAAAATCGTCACCCGCAAAAGCTGGCGACGCCAATATTTGGCTGAACCAATCAGCCAATCGGATTGAATTTGAATCTGATTGGCTGATTCAATCAGCCAATCAGATTTTTCTACCTTAATTCCGATTGGCTGATAGAATCCTATCAGCCAATCGGAATTCGGTGGACGCCATCTTGGATGACGTCATTTAAAGATACCTCATTCGTCGTTCAGTCGTCGGCCGGGATGGATGCTCCGCGGCGGCGGAATGAAGAAAGAAGATTCAAGATGCCGCTTGATGGAAGATGCTGCCGGAAGGAAGAAGACGTTGCTGCCGCTTGGAGGAAGACATCGCCGGGATGAAGAATTCTTCTTTGCCGCTTGGAGGAAGACATCGCCGGGATAAAGAATTCTTCTTTGCCGCTTGGAGGAAGACATCGCCCGGATCGGATGAGGAGTTCGGCCCGGTGTGGTGAAGACAAGGTAGGGAGATCTTCAGGGGGGTAGTGTTAGGCTTTTTTAAGGGGGGTTTGGGTGGGTTTAGAATAGGGGTATGTGGGTGGTGGGTTGTAATGTTGGGGGGGGGTATTGTATATTTATTGAAATGCAAAAGAGCTGAATTCTTTGGGGCATGCCCCACAAAAGGCCCTTTTAAGGGCTGGTAAGGTAAAGAGCTTTGAACTTTTTTTAATTTAGAATAGGGCAGGGAATTTTTTTATTTTGGGGGGCTTTATTATTTTATTAGGGGGCTTAGAATATGTGTAATTAGCTTAAAAATCTTGTAATCTTTTTTTTATTTTTTGTAATTTAGTGTTTGTTTGTTTTTGTAATTTAGTTTAGTTTATTTAATTGTATTTTTAGATAGATATTTGTAGTTTATTTAATTTATTGATAGTGTAGGTGTATTTGTAACTTAGGTTAGGATTTATTTTACAGGTAATTGGGTAATTATTTTAACTAGGTAGATATTAAATAGTTAATAACTATTTAATAGCTATTATACCTAGTTAAAATAATTAACAATTTACCTGTAAAATAAATATAAACCCTAACATAGCTACAATGTAATTATTAATTATATTGTAGCTATCTTAGGGTTTATTTTATAGGTAAGTATTTAGATTTAAATAGGAATATTTTAGTTTATAATATGAATTAGATTTATTTAATAAGAATTTAGTTAGGGGTGTTAGGGTTAGATAGAGTTAATATAGTTAATATAAATACTATAGTAACTATATTAACTATATTAACCCTAATATAATTATGGTTAATATAGTTAATATATATAATGTAATAACTATATTAACTATAATATACTTAGGGTTAATATAGATAACATAGCTGGCAGCGGGGTAGGTAGATTAAATTAGGGGTTAATAATTTTAATATAGATGGCAGCGGTGTAAGGGGCTTACATTAGAGGTTAATACTATTAATATAGATGGCGGCGGTGTTAGGGGCTCACTTTAGGGGGTTATAGATTTAATATAGCTGGTGGCGGGGTACGGGAGCGGCGGTTTAGGGGTTAATAACTTTATTAGGTTGCGGCGGGCTACGGGAGCGGCGGTTTAGGGGTTAATAACTTTTTTTTATTGTTAGGCTAGTGAGGGGGGATAGCGGATAGAGGGTTAGACGTGTCGGGCTATGTTTAGGAGGCATGTTAGACAGTGCGGGTGATTTAGACTTTAGTCAGGTTTTGTAGGTGCCGGCAGTTTCTAACGTGGCGCAAGTCACTGGCGACTCCAAAAATCTGTACTTACGCAGATTTCTGGACATCGCTACTTTGTCAGACTTGCGCCACTTTAGCAACTGACGGCGCCGCATATTGGATAGCTCGAGTTGCGAGCTGAAACTGCGGGCGACGCGGGTTCCCTCGCTTGCGCCGCAAACTACGCCGTTTATCGGATCGCGCCCCTGGTGTAAAGTGTCTTTGCCTCCTCCTGGTGGCCAGTAGATGAATTCCAGCCAATGTCCCCTCTAATGTTTTTGAGCAGTGTGCCCACAAATTTTAACCTGTTCAATTTTTGGCTGAGTGACTAAAATGTTTGCACACTTTATATTTGAGTGTATTCAAGCTTGAAAATGTTGTAAAGGTATTAAAATCCCCACTGTTAACACTGAGCTTCTCTCTGTCATGGAGCTAGCAGAAATATAAAACACTTGGCAATAATTCATGGCTGAAAACGTGACCTCTGCCACACATGTTCCTTCAGCCTGCTCTAAATTTCTGCAGCTCCCACAAGAAAGCAATGGCTTATTACAGTGCGGCAAGTAGTGCGTGCTCAGTGTCATGCCACTATGCCCAGGACACCAACATTTATGTGCCAGTATAAAACTTTAGGGAGCCAGCTGTGCCCAGAAAAATTGAGGACTGCATTAGGGTGTACCCAAGCACACCCGGCACACCTTATGCGCACACCTATGTTCTGGAGCAGTTATTGGTCATCTTGAAGTGTGTAGACTGGTTTATAACAAGCCACACAATTCTGGGGTGGAGTTTTGGTGGGATTAATGTTGGGCTTAAGTATTCCTGTGTAAATCTGGGTAGCTCTGGGTGTTCAGCCTTTTTTTATCTGGAGGCCATAAAGAATTATTTTTATGTTGTATTAAAGCCAGTAATCCGATTTTGAAATGCTGAAATCTGAACAGCACGTTAGCCACAAGAACAAAGACAGTTATATAGGGATATACAGTAGAGGCAGAAAGACAGGTATATAAAGACTGTCAGACAGGAATATACAGACAGACATTCAGACAGGCATATACAGACAGACAGTAATATAGAGACAAACAGTCAGGCATATAAAGACAGTCAGACCAGAATATACAGACAGACAGTCAGGCAGGCATATAAAGATAGACAGTAATTTAGAGACAGTCAGGCATATAAAGACACTCAGGGGGGTAGTTATCAAGCCGTCTACTTTACCTGCCTTCGCCGGTCCAATGCGCCCACCTAAGCTCGCCTACCATCGCCGCCGCGGACCTGCAAAATTTCGCCTAAGTTGTCAAAAAAGCTGTCAAAAAGCTGTGCACCACGTACGGGGTGATGAGCAGCGGACTGTGATAGTTATCACTCATCCGATCTCGCTGCTCTTCGGCTTTTTGACAGCTTTGTTGCTAGCCTGTCACTAAGCACCCACACTAACTACACTGTTCTACCCCCTATAACGGCGCCCCCGGAGCCCCCAGCAACTAAATAAAGTTACTAACCCCTAAACCGCCGCTCCTAGACCCCGCCACAACTCTTATAAATGTATTAACCCCTAAACCGCCGCTCCCGGACACCGCCGCCACCTACATTATACCTAGTAACCCCTATCCTGCCCCCCCTATACCGCCGCCCTCTATAATAGAGTTATTAACCCCTATCCTGCTGATCCCAGACCTCGCCGCAACTAAATAAATAGTTTAACCCCTAAACTGCCGCTCCCGGACCCCGCTGCAAACTATATTAAACTTATTAACCCCTAATCTGCCCCCCCTACACCGTTGCCACCTATAATAAATTTATTAACCCCTATCCTGCCCCCCACTACACCACCGCCACTGTAATAAAATTATTAACCCCTAAACCTAAGTCTAACACTAACCCTAACACCCCCCTAACTTAAATATTAATTAAATAAATCTAAATAATATTTCTCTTATTAACTAAGTTAATCCTATTTAAAACTAAATACTTACCTTTAAAATAAACCCTAATATAGCTACAATATAAATAATAATTATATTGTAGCTATCTTAGGATTTATTTTTATTTTACAGGCAACTTTCAATTTATTTTAACTAGGTACAATAGCTATTAAATAGTTATTAACTATTTAATAGCTACCTAGCTAAAATAAAGAAAAATTAACCTGTAAAATAAAAACTAACCTAAGTTACAATTACACCTAACACTACACTATACTTTAATAAATTATTTCTATTTAAAACTAAATACTTACCTGTAAAATAAACCCTAAGATAGCTACAATATAATTAATAATTACATTGTAGCTATTTTAGGATTTATATTTATTTTACAGGTTTGTATTTATTTGAGCTAGTTAGAATAGTTATTAAATAGTTATTAACTATTTAATAACTACCTAGCTAAAAGAAATACAAAATTACCTGTAAAATAAATCCTAACCTAAGTTACAATTAAACCTAACACTACACTATCATTAAATTAATTAAATAAATGACCTACAAATAAGTACAATTAATTACAATTAAAGTACAAAAAATAAAAAAAGCTAAGTTAAAAAAATAAAAAAATAAGTTACAAACATTTAAAAAATATTACAACAATTTTAAGCTACTTACACCTAATCTAAGCCCTTAATAAAATAACAAAGCCCCCCAAAATAAAAAAATTCCCTACCCTATTCTAAATTAAAAAGTTCAAAGCTCTTTTACCTTACCAGCCCTTAAAAGGGCCTTTTGCGGGGCATGCCCCAAAGAATTCTGCTCTTTTGCCTGTAAAAGAAAAATACAAACCCCCAACATTAAAACCCACCACCCACATACCCCTAATCTAACCCAAACCCCCCTTAAAAAAAAAAACACTACCCCCCTGAAGATCATCCTACCTTGAGTCGTCTTCACTCAGCCGAGCCACCGATGGAACCGAAGAGGAGATCCGGAGTGGCAGAAATCATCATACAAGGGGTGCTGAAGAAATCTTCCATCCGATAGAAGTCATCATCCAGGCGGCGCTGAAGAAGTCTTCCATCCCGGCGATGTCATCTTTCAAGCGGCGTCTTCAATCTTCATCCATCCGGAGCGGAGCGGAGCCATCTTCAGACGAGCCGACGCAGAGCCATCCTCTTCTTCCCGACGACTACCGATGAATGGATATTCCTTTAAGGGACGTCATCCAAGATGGCGTCCCTTCAATTCCGATTGGCTGATAGGATTCTATCAGCCAATCGGTGTTAAGGTAGGAAAAATCTGATTGGCTGATTGAATCAGCCAATCAGATTGAGCTCGCATTCTATTGGCTGATCGGAACAGCCAATAGAATGCGAGCTCAATCTGATTGGCTGATTGGATCAGCCAATTGGATTGAACTTCAATCTGATTGGCTGATTCAATCAGCCAATCAGATTTTTCCTACCTTAATTCCGATTGGCTGATAGAATCCTATCAGCCAATCGGAATTGAAGGGACGCCATCTTGGATGACGTCCCTTAAAGGAATATCCATTCGTCGGTAGTCGTTGGGAAGAAGAGGATGGCTCCGCGCCGGCTCGTCTGAAGATGGCTCTGCTCCGCTCCGGATGGATGAAGATTGAAGACGCCGCTTGGAAGATGACATCGCCTGGATGGAAGACATCTTCAGCGCCGCCTGGATGATGACTTCTATCGGATGGAAAATTTCTTCAGCGCCCCTTAGATGATGATTTCTGCCGCTCCGGATCTCCTCTTCGGTTCCATCGGTGGGTCGGCTGAGTGAAGACGACTCAAGGTAGGATGATCTTCAGGGGTAGTGTTAGGTTTTTTTAAGGGGGGTTTGGGTTAGATTAGGGGTATGTGGGTGGTGGGTTTTAATGTTGGGGGGGTTGTATTTTTCTTTTACAGGCAAAAGAGCAGAATTCTTTGGGGCATGCCCCGCAATAGGCCCTTTTAAGGGCTGGTAAGGTAAAAGAGCTTTGAACTTTTTAATTTAGAATAGGGTAGGGAATTTTTTTATTTTGGGGGGCTTTGTTATTTTATTAGGGGGCTTAGATTAGGTGTAAGTAGCTTAAAATTGTTGTAATATTTTTTAAATGTTTGTAACTTATTTTTTTATTTTTTGCATCTTAGCTTTTTTTATTTTTTGTACTTTAGTTAGTTTATTTAATTGTATTTAATTGTAGTTATTTGTAGGTAATTTATTTAATTAATTTAATGATAGTGTAGTGTTAGGTTTAATTGTAACTTAGGTTAGGATTTATTTTACAGGTAATTTTGTATTTCTTTTAGCTAGGTAGTTATTAAATAGTTAATAACTATTTAATAACTATTCTAACTAGCTAAAATAAATACAAAGTTACCTGTAAAATAAATATAAATCCTAAAATAGCTACAATGTAATTATTAATTATATTGTAGCTATCTTAGGGTTTATTTTACAGGTAAGTATTTAGTTTTAAATAGAAATAATTTATTAAAGTATAGTGTAGTGTTAGGTGTAATTGTAACTTAGGTTAGTTTTTATTTTACAGGTTAATTTCTCTTTATTTTAGCTAGGTAGCTATTAAATAGTTAATAACTATTTAATAGCTATTGTACCTAGTTAAAATAAATTGAAAGTTGCCTGTAAAATAAAAATAAATCATAAGATAGCTACAATATAATTATTATTTATATTGTAGCTCTATTAGGGTTTATTTTAAAGGTAAGTATTTAGTTTTAAATAGGATTAATTTTTTTAATAAGAGAAATATTATTTAGATGTATTTAATTAATATTTAAGTTAGGGGGGTGTTAGGGTTAGTGTTAGACTTAGGTTTAGGGGTTAATAATTTTATTACAGTGGCGGCGATGTGGGCAGGATAGGGGTTAATAAATGTATTATAGCTGGTGACGGTGTAGTGGGGGGAAGATTATTGGTTAATAAGCTTAATATAGGTTGCGGCGGGGTCCGTGAGCGGCGGTTTAGGGGTTAAACTATTTATTTAGTTGCGGCGAGGTCCGGGATTGGCAGGATAGGGGTTAATAACTTTATTATAGAGGGCGGCGGTATAGGGGGGGCAGGATAGGGGTTAATAGGTATCATGTAGGTGGCGGCGGGGTCTGGGAGCGGCGGTTTAGGGGTTAATACATATATTATAGTTGCGGCAGGGACCGGCGGTTTAGGGGTTAACATATTTATTAGAGCTTGCGGTGGGCTCCGGGAGCGGCGGTTTAGGGGTTAACATATTTATTATAGCTTGCGGTGGGCTCCGGGAGCAGCGGTATAGGGGGTAATAACTTTATTTAGTTGCGGCAGTGTAGGGGGGCAGATTAGGGGTGTTTAGACTCGGGGTATATGTTAGGGTGTTAGGTGTAGACAGCTCCCATAGGAATGAATGGGATATCTGGCAGCAGCGAACATGAACTTTCGCTTTGGTCAGACTCCCATTGATTCCTATGGGATCCGCCGCCTCCAGGGTGGCGGATTGAAAACCAGGTACGCTGGGCCGGAAAAGTGCCGAGCGTACCTGCTAGTTTTTTGATAACTAGCAAAAGTAGTCAGATTGTGCCGCACTTGTGTGCGGAACATCGGGAGTGACGTAAGAATCGATCTGTGTCGGACTGAGTCCGGCAGATCGAAGCTTACGTCACTAAATTCTACTTTTGCCGGTATCTAGGGCTTGATAACTAAGGCAAATCAGCCTCGCCACAAATACGCTGCTGAATTCCAGCGTATTTGAGGTTGACGGCTTGATAACTACCCCCCTCAGACTGGAATAGACAGACAGTGAGACAGGTATATAGAGACAGACAGATAATTAAACGGAAAGAGTCAGATGGTTACAAAGAGACAGTAAGACAGACATATAAAAAAACAGACAGTAATATACAGACAGAAAGTGAGATAGGCATATAAAGACAGACAGTCAGACGGCCATATAAAGACAGTCAGACAGGCATATAAAAACATAAAAAGTTAGCTTTGTGTGCTGGCTCAATAGAAAAGAAAATATAATGATCAAGGCCTATAAACTAGTGGTGAAAAAATAATTAAAATGTTATGTTTAAAACAAATGCCATCAAATGTTAAATGATAAGAAATATATCTTGTTTTCTTTATTAGTTTATTTAATGTATTTATTCCACTAAGCAAGTTGATTATACACTGACAACTCTGGATAAACAACACCTTTACAATGTTAGGACGCAGTCGTTGTTTAGTATAATATTATTCTATATTTGTTCATTTTACAGCTGAATCAGTAAGATCAAGTTCTCTTAGGGAGAAATGTATCAAACGGGAACATAATTGCACCTTGATGAAATGGAATTTTCACGCAGAGTCACTCAGCACTTTCATGAACCATTGAAAAATAATACGACCTTCCATCGGGTTTTAACATTCTTTGTTTCTCATCTTGAGTTCTCAAGTACCTCTTACAAACCAGATTTGTAGAAATTCCCTTGTAGGGCTATTCAGTAGATTGATCGTTCTGATTGACTCCCATGTTCAGATAGGGAAAACCTTTCATTCTGGCCTGTTACTGGTACTTGGCAGCTGGAGTTCAGAAACACTGCTGTTTACCATAATTAAGAGGACATTGTACTAAAAAAAATGTCATTCATTGCAAGCGTATTATTTGAGTATATATTTTTTTAATTTTTTTTGCCTGAAAGCTCTAATTAAATTTATTTTGAAACTAATACAGCAGTATCCGTTCTGTACTTCCTAATAATGCTTATTGGCTGACAGGTACAAATGCTCCTTGTATCTATCAGCCAATTAGAATTTGCACATTAATTTCAGGCAAAAACATTGTTTCAACCTATTTCAATGCATCTCTTCCTTGGAGGATGGGAAATATTTGAGTACAATGTTGCTTTAACAGTAGAATTATATATATTATTATTGTTATGCTGTTTCTTAAAACACACACTATTTAAGAAGACAAAAGAAAACCATTTAGGAGGGTTCAATGTGCATTTTTTTAGAGCTGATATATGTATTTATGAAATACTCCTATATGGATATCAGTGGCAGAACGTTTTAGTTAGAAGTTACTATTAAAATAACTAAAAAAGAGAATGGAACCCAATTACACTTGGAAAAGATTAAGGCATCCATACAAATTCTTGGAATTACCCTACGATAAAAATAAAATAGCTTACGCATTTTTTTCCCCTGGGTGTCTGATCTAAATAATTTTCAAAGCATATTTGGTATTGAATCTAGTGTGGTTTCCTTAATCACTGTGGACTGATTACAGTAACATGAAGATGCTATATACAAGATCTTCTTCTTCCCAAAGAGCCTTTTTTCAGAAACCCTATGTTTATTACACACTCCATTTTGCTATGTACACATCTAATGAATGTAAATACCATTTTCTTTAATGTTGCTTAACACAGTGTTACAGTTAAAAAAATATTACCCCATAACCAAACAAACCTACTAACGTATCGAAAGAAATGTTCTCATTCTGCTATCCTACAGCTAGGCTAGGACATCAGTTAAGAAGGCCTAGGTAGAATTTTTTTTTTTTAAGCTATCCCTCAAGTGCAGACGCCACCAGGTCATGTGCTCTTCACAATCTCAGTCTGTTTGGCTCAATCCATCAACTTTTCTTGCTTTTTTCCTTCCTTTTTTTTCTTTTTGGATTCTGTAAGGAGAAGTAGACAAACACATTAAAATCCCTAAGTCAAACATTTATTTATATATATATGTTTTTTTTTAATGTATGTCAAATCACAAACACACAGATGTTCCATATATTGTATATAGATTACATTAAAAAAAGAACACTCTAATTCAAAATTTACTTTAGACAAAGGGGAGCAGTGCACACCTTTTTTATTTGAAACCGTTTGATGCATTCTGGAATTTTCCTCACTAATTGACCACCAACTTTAGAGCAGGTAACCTTTGAATGAACCTATCATTGGATGAACGCAAGAATATGACAAATGAGTTATTACATTTGTCCAAATGCAAATGTCTATTTAAAGGGACACTATACCCAAACATTTTCTTTCATGATTCAGATAGAGAATACAATTTTAAACAACATTCCAATTTACTGCTATTACCTAATTTGCTTCATTCTTTAGATATCCTTTAATGAAGAAATAGCAATGCACACGGTGAACCAATCACAGGAGGCATCTATGTGCAGCTACCAAACAGCAGCTACTAAGCATATCTAGATATGCTTTTCAGCAAAGAATATCAAGAGAATGAAGCAAAATAGATAATAGAAGTAAATTAGAAAGTTGTTTATAATTGTATGCTCTTTCTAAATCATGAAAGAAAAAAATTGGGTTTCATGTCCCTTTAAGGACCAGTAAATGCAGTAGATTTGCATAATATACAAATACGTGGTAAAAAAACAATGCAATAGTATTTTTTTTTCTGACAAATTTCAAAGTTATGTCTATTTCCACTCCCCCTGTATCATGTGACAGCCATCAGCCAATCACAAATGCACATACGTATATTCTATGAATTCTTGCACATGCTCAGTAGGTGCTGGTGACTCAAAGTGTAAATATAAAAAGACTGTGTCCATTATGTTAATGGAAGTAAATTGGAAAGTTGTTTACAACTGCCTGCTCTATCTGAATCATGAAAGTTTAATTTTGACTTGAGTGTCCCTTTAACTCAAATAAAACTGAGTTTTATGTCCCTTTAATAGTAAAAGTAAATTTGAAAACTCAGAAGCAGAAACAGATAAAACAATCCCCATCTTTCACTGCTTTGCTCAGGGCCCCGATTGCAGATACAAGGTTGAGGGGAATGGATGGTTAAAAAGATGCTATCAATAGAGGATTAGCGTTAATTGACTGACTTTTAAGCTTCTTTGAAGTAGAGCGATTTAACGTAATGTGTGCAAATGAGAAGGAGGCAGAAAGACATCTTGGGAAAATACTTGCAACTGTATGTGGCAGGAGCCAAAAAGGATGAGTAGCTCTGTAGGTTGTTTATAGAATATACAGGGAGTGCAGAATTATTAGGCAAATTAGTATTTTGACCACATCATCCTCTTTATGCATGTTGTCTTACTCCAAGATGTATAGGCTCGAAAGCCTACTACCAATTAAGCATATTAGGTGATGTGCATCTCTGTAATGAGAAGGGGTGTGGTCTAATGACATCAACACCCTATATCAGGTGTGCATAATTATTAGGCAACTTCCTTTCCTTTGGCAAAATGGGTCAAAAGAAGGACTTGACAGGCTCAGAAAAGTAAAAAATAGTGAGATATCTTGCAGAGGGATGCAGCACTCTTAAAATTGCAAAGCTTCTGAAGCGTGATCATCGAACAATCAAGCGTTTCATTCAAAATAGTCAACAGGGTCGCAAGAAGCGTGTGGAAAAACCAAGGCGCAAAATAACTGCCCATGAACTGAGAAAAGTCAAGCGTGCAGCTGCCAAGATGCCACTTGCCACCAGTTTGGCCATATTTCAGAGCTGCAACATCACTGGAGTGCCCAAAAGCACAAGGTCTGCAATACTCAGAGACATGGCCAAGGTAAGAAAGGCTGAAAGACGACCACCACTGAACAAGACACACAAGCTGAAACTTCAAGAGTGGGCCAAGAAATATCTCAAGACTGATTTTTCTAAGGTTTTATGGACTGATGAAATGAGAGTGAGTCTTGATGGGCCAGATGGATGGGCCCGTGGCTGGATTGGTAAAGGGCAGAGAGCTCCAGTCCGACTCAGACGCCAGCAAGGTGGAGGTGGAGTACTGGTTTGGGCTGGTATCATCAAAGATGAGCTTGTGGGGCCTTTTCGGGTTGAGGATGGAGTCAAGCTCAACTCCCAGTCCTACTGCCAGTTTCTAGAAGACACCTTCTTCAAGCAGTGGTACAGGAAGAAGTCTGCATCCTTCAAGAAAAACATGATTTTCATGCAGGACAATGCTCCATCACACGCGTCCAAGTACTCCACAGCGTGGCTGGCAAGAAAGGGTATAAAAGAAGAAAATCTAATGACATGGCCTCCTTGTTCACCTGATCTGAACCACATTGAGAACCTGTGGTCCATCATCAAATGTGAGATTCACAAGGAGGGAAAACAGTACACCTCTCTGAATAGTGTCTGGGAGGCTGTGGTTGCTGCTGCACGCAATGTTGATGGTGAACAGATCAAAACACTGACAGAATCCATGGATGGCAGGCTTTTGAGTGTCCTTGCAAAGAAAGGTGGCTATATTGGTCACTGATTTGTTTTTGTTTTGTTTTTGAATGTCAGAAATGTATATTTGTGAATGTTGAGATGTTATATTGGTTTCACTGGTAAAAATAAATAATTGAAATGGGTATATATTTGTTTTTTGTTAAGTTGCCTAATAATTATGCACAGTAATAGTCACCTGCATACATAGATATCCCCCTAAAATAGCTAAAACTGAAAAAAAAACTAAAAACTACTTCCAAAAATATTCAGCTTTGATATTAATGAGTTTTTTGGGTTCATTGAGAACATGGTTGTTGTTCAATAATAAAATTAATCCTCAAAAATACAACTTGCCTAATAATTCTGCACTCCCTGTAGTTTATGTCTTATGGAAGAGAAGCTAAACATATCAATATGATGTAGAATATTTTTAAACTTTTTAAACAGATACTATGATGTAAACCATAAAATGCTCTGTATTATTAAATTATTTCACACATAGAGGCCGAATTATCAAGCTCCGAATGGAGTTTGATGCCCCTGTTTTCACGCAAGCCTTCAGGCTTGCCGGAAACAGAAGTTTCCATAACTTGTCCACCTGCTTTGAGGCCGCGGACAGCAATCCTATACGATCTGGCTGATTGGCACCCCCTGCTAGTGGCTTATTGGCTGCAAATCTGCAGGGCATGGCATTGCGGTATGCTGTTTGCATTTATCGATGAGGGGCGGACAAGATACGCTACATCATATCATGTCCACTAGCACATTAATAAATTGTCCCCTTAGTGAACTTCATTGCTGTTTTGGAACAGTTTAGCACTCAAGCGAAAACCAGGGCATGAGTTTTGTACAGCATCCCATAGAAGTCTGTTAGGTTAGGGATTTAGCGTGGCTGTACTATCCAATTGCTAGATGTTAGCACATACAAGGCTTTTGCTAACCATTTTAATTGTAACTTGTGATATGGGTGCAAAAATAAAAGCACTCGTCTAACTTGAGCAGTGTTAGAGCTCAACAATGGCGCTAATATTATTGCGCTTCACATGTAATCTAAGCCTTTTTTTTAAAAAAAAAAAAAAAAACTTTTCTTCTATAAATCCACTGATCTGCTTAAAAAATGACAAGCAAAATAAAACAAAGTATGAAAAAAAGTAACAAATGTAAGATATTTCTTTATGAACATTCAAATGTTTATCTTCATGAGTTTATTGGAATCAATGGTCAGACTTTACCATACAATTCTTACCATCCATTCTATAGAAACATTTGAATGGCAGAAAAATATTAAAGGGAATGTTCTTGCTACCATTCAAATGCCCAAATTCAGAAATTCATCCATCTCTGCTGCATATTGCCTGAAGGTGAGCATAATTACAAAGAAACCGCTGTAAAGCAATTATACATATGATTCAGATTGATCATTAGGGATAAATGTACATTTAAACCGAAATTCGGATATTCTTTTTCATAAACAAAAACGAATATCTGAATGAATGCACCAACAAAATTTAAAGATTTTTTTTTTTACTTTAAATTACTTTAAAAGAGTAAAATACTTACCTAAATGCGCTCTGGAGAGCGCGATAACCCGATCCTCTTTTGTAGTGCAGGTCCTGGGAGTCAAATGCGCTAAGCCTCTTGTTAGCAAGCCCAGGGTTCTGACAAGAAGATGATCGGGATAGAGCGCTCTCCAGAGCGCGTTAAGTATGTTACACTTTAAACGTAAGTATGTAGGTACAGCTGAACTTTTCACCTGTAACTTTGAAACATTTACATTCGTTTTAACAAAACAAATAATGCAGGGAAGGAAAATTCTAGAAAAAGAAATCCCTATAAAAGAATATCCTCGAATATTCATTAAAGGGACAGTTAACCTTTTTGCAGCAATGAAGTTCAATCAGTTTACTGTGTTGATGTTGTATAAGTAGATTTGAGTTTGAAATTTGCTCTATAAGTGTAGTTTTAGAGCCCATGTAAGTGTGTACTTACATACTGAATCTAGCTATTTTTTTTATTTTTTTACTGTCACTGGTGACCCCATAAATAAATAGATAGCAAAAAGCTCTCCTGTGCTCCTCAAATACTACGGAATGATATTTTCACTAGAACACTATAAACACACTGAGAACAAAAAATTTAATAGCAATTGAAAACCCCTTGCAGCTAACTTTGGTGCGTTAGGTCGAGCAACAATACAGCATATTTGTGATTGTAAGCTCTTCTCCTGTACTCATTGGGGCTGAATTATAAAGCGTCAGGTGGACATGATTCGCTGTGGCGAATCGGGTCCACCTGACATTGCTGTCGGCATTTAACATTGCACAAGCATTTCTGGTAAAATGCTTGTGCAATGCCACCCCCAGCACATTCACGGCTAATCAGTCGCTGGAAGGGGTGTCAATCAGAGGTGGCAGATGAGTTAAGGAGCAGCAGTCTTAGGCTGCTTGATAAATCTACCCCATAGGGGTTGATTTATTAAGGTGCGGGCAGACATGATACGATGTCGGCATTTAAAATTGCACAAGCATTTCTGGTGAAATGCTTGTGCAATGCTGTCCCCTACAGATTTGCGGCCAATCGTCCGCTAGCAGGGGGTGTCAATAATACTGATCGTATCTGATCAGGATGATCACTGTCCGCCACTTCAGAAGTGTTGGATAAGTTAAGAAGCAGCGTTCTTAAGACCGCTGCTTCTTAACTTAAGTTTCCAGCGAGCCTGACGGCTCACGCGAAAACAGTTGCATTGGCAGCATGTTAAATCGGCCCCATAGTATGTATCTGTACTTCTTTTTTTACCATGAATTAGTGCTATTTTGCACACCACACACTCATGACCATTCACTACAAATAGTGTGGTGGTTTAGAAATAAACGATAAGAAGTAGATGTGCAGAGACAAAAAAAAAAACGTAACATACAAACATAAAAAAGATTTTGTTTTGTCCCATATTCTTTAAGGGAGTCGTTCAGAATTAATTTGTTCAGAGAAATCCATTTGCCTTCATGGCAGCAGTGGAGCAGCAGGGTAGCAGCTTAAACTTAAATAATATTAAAGTAGTAGCTAGTGTTACTGCTACAAGCCATCAACAGGACAAAAAAAGTGGGGTCAGGCCTAGCCATGAACAATTGACTGACACAGAAATCAATCAACTAACAAGGACATTGTTACATTATTATGGAAGAGTGTAAATTTAAACTTTCGAAGCCTTTCTCACCTTTAGAGTAATGGTTTTAACCACACAAACAAGTCAACTAAATGCTTCCCATGCATTTGTTTTGCTCATTTTTTTCATTAAAGGGGTCACTTTTTTATAATTGTTGGACAGATACAATGAATATGGATACATTTCCCTTTTTACATTAATCTGAAAACGAATACACATGTCTAATAAGAAAAAGAAGAGTGTGTGATTGAGTGACCAATGATTCACTTCTAACACTGGCTAAAGCAGAGTCATGGGGTCATGCTGTGCTATGTATCTATAGGGCAGGAAGTACAGAGTGGGATTGGCTATACTGTCGGCTTTCTTGGATAAGTAAAAATGAGTTCCATGGAAGCCATCAGGATATGTACTTATACATTTATAAGGGCCCTAAAATTAGAATTGCATATCCAATGCCACCCTAAAACCTACCTATACAACATTAAAAGGACATTAAACACTACTTGCCCCCTGCTCCCTACAAAGGCTAAAAAGCAAACTCTTAATCCCTTATTTGATTCTTGAAATTCAAATCAGCCAATAGGATGAGAGCTATTGAAATTCTATTGGCTATTCAAATCAACCAATAGAATTTCAGTAGCTCTCATCCTATTGGCTGATTTGAATTTCAAAAATCAAATCAGCCAATAGGAATGCAAGGGACGCCATTTTGAAAAGGCTGCCTTGCATTGAAGATCCAGTGTACGGTGGTGACCTATGAAGAAGACGCTCCGCCCTGGATGTCTTCAAGGATGGACCCGCTCTGCGCCGCCGGGATGAAGATAGAAGACACTGCCTGGATAAAGATAGAAGATGCCGCCTGGATGGATGAGGACCTTGCCACCTGGATGAAGACTTCTCACCACCTGGATGTCCGGACTTCAGAAACTGTGAGTGGATCTTCAGGGGTTAGTGTTAGGTTTTTTTTTTAACTTTTTTTGGGTGAGTTTTTTTTTTAGATTATGGTTTGGGCTTTATGTAAAAGAGCTGAATGCCCTTTTCAGGGCAATGTAAAAGAGCTGAATGCCCTTTTATGGGCAATGCCCATACAAATGCCCTTTTCAGGGCAATGGGTAGCTTAGGTTTTTGTTAGAGTTAGGTTTTTTTTATTTTGGAGGTTGGTTGGGTGGTGGGTTTTACTGTTGGGGGGTCCTTTGTTTTTTTTACAGGAAAAATAGCTGATTTCTTTAGGGCAATGCCCTACAAAAGGCCCTTTTAAGGGCTATTGATAGTTAATTGTAGGCTAGTGGGTGTTTTTATTTTGGGGGGCTTTTTATTTTTATAGGGCTATTAGATTAGGTGTAATTGTTTGTTTGTTTTTTGATAATTTCTTTTGTTATTTTTCCTAATTCAGTGTTTGCTATTTTTCCTAATTTAGTATTTTTTATTTTATGTAATTTTAGACCTATTTTTTTTAGTAGTGTTAGCTTTTTTATGTGTAATTTAGTTTTTTTAATTGGTAGTTATTTTATTTTAGCATAATAGTTTAGTATAATGGTTATGTTAGGTTAAAGGGACAGTCTACACCAGAATATTTATTGTTTTAAAAGATAGATAATCCCTTTATTACCCATTCCCTAGTTTTGCATAACCAACACAGTTATAATAATATATGTTTTACCTCTGTGATTACCTTGTAGCTAAACCTCTGCAAACTGCCCCTTATTTCAGTTCTTTTGACAGACTTGCATTTTAGCCAATCAGTGCGGGCTCCTAGGTAACTCCACGTGCATGAGCACAGTGTTATCTATATGAAACACATGAACTAACACCCTCTAGTGGTGAAAAACTGTCAAAATGCCCTGAGCTAAGAGGCGGCCTTCAAGGGCTTAGAAATTAGCATATGAACCTCCTAGATTTAGCTTTCAACTAAGAATACAAAGAGAACAAAGCAAAATTGGTGAAATAAGTAAATGGGAAAATTGTTTAAAATTACATTCTCTATCTGAATAATGAAAGTTTGTTTTGGACTAGACTGTCCCTTTAATTGTTAGTTTAAACTTAGTTTTTTTTTATTTCACAGGTAAGTTTTTATTTATTTTAAGATAGGGATATTGTAATTTTAATTTAAAGTTAGGGGGTTGTTAGGTTTAGGGGTTAATTTAGTTTTTTGCGATGTGGGGGGCTGGCAGTTTAGGGGTTAATAGGTTTATTTAGTGGCTGTGATGTGGGAGGCCAGAGGTTTAGGGGTTCATAACTTTATTTAGTGGCGGCGATGTCAGGTAGCGGCGGAATAGGGGTTAATAGCTTTATTATAGTGTGGGCGATGTTGGGGTGCAGGGGAATAGGGGTTAATAACTTTATTATAGTGGCGGCAATGTCGTGGAGCGGCAGAATAGGGGTTAATAGCTTTAATTAGTGGCGGTGATGTCGGGAGCTACAGATTAGGGGCTAATAATTTTATTTAGGTGTCGGCGATGTCGGGGTGGCAGATTAAGGGTTAATAACTTTATTTAGGTGTCGGCGATATCGGGGGTGGCAGATTAGGGGTGTTTAGAGTTGGGGTTTATGTTAGGGTGTTAGGTTTAAACTTAACTTTTTTTTTCATCAATGGAGCTTTTCATTCCGCGATCGCAGGTGTTAGTTTTTTGTAACACTTTCTCCCCATTGATGTCTATGGGGAAAGCGTGCACGAGCACGTCAAAGCAGCCCTTGGCTTTTGTGCGGTATGGAGCTTATCGCACAAGGCGGCTTTTCAGAAACTTGTAATGGCAGTGCTATGGAGGGTGAAATAACGCAACTTTTGTTGCGTTCGTTTCGCACCCTCTATAGCGCAAAACTCGTAATCTAGATATATGTAAATTGATACATAATAGATACAAATATGTTGATTTTAATTTTTCTATTTCCAATATTGCAAAATTTGAATATTACGTTCAAAGAGAGCATTAGCAATACTATTACAAATATATTGATTCAAATTTTTAAATTTGAATATTGCATAACTCAAATCGAATTATTAGAAAAATTCTAATTGAATATTACACTTAAATACAGCATTAAGAATACTGTTTACATTAAATGAATGTTAGAATGTTGTACAAACATTCAAAATTGAAAACGAACAAACGAATGTGTTAAATTTGTTTCATTTGTTTGAATGTTGCTAAATATTTGCACCGTCCCTAGTAG